>NC_068286.1:47054073-47074073 GCF_025860055.1 Xyrauchen texanus
GATTTAATGGGTTGGTATTGCAAGCTTTTATTTGACCAACAAGTTGTTCAATGTTCATGGATTTGATGCATAATAATGTTTTGATGGCTTCTGCACAAGCTGAAATTAAACTAGGGAATACCAAGGAAGGGTAGGATGGACTGATGAAATCTAATCATATTTCTGATACAATATGGACATCCAAAGTTAAAAATCTTGGGTCTGGGGGACTTCCGGTTATTGCGGCCATGTAGGAAGACGTGTTTTTTGCTACTCCGCTGCTAAGTTTGCAAAAAAAGCTCCCCTGCTCACTTACAGTTCCAAATAGAAGAAGATTTTGAGGTGTGATGCCTAGCTCGGTAAAGTCACAGAAGGGGAAAGGTGGAACGACCAGACAGTCGAGCCTGTTTGACTGTAGTCTTCGTAACGAAGCAACCAAGGCCATGACTACTCAAACTGACAATGAAAATGAACCTGCAGGCAACAAAGCTGACCAAATACTGGCAAAATTAGGCTCAATGGAAACAGGATTTACCTCTAGGCTTGATAGTTTGGCAGCGACTCTACAAGATGTGAAAAAGGAGATTAGTGACTGCAGTGAACGCATGTCTCATGCGGAGGAGCGCATTTCCACCGCGGAGGACGAGCTAATTAGCCTGCAAGCTAAAGTCAATACGCTAAAAACTAAGAACAAAACCATGGAGGATAAACTTATGGATTTAGAAGCCAGATCTCGTTTAAACAACCTACGGCTTGTGAACTTGCCAGAGAGGCTGAAGGCGGGGACATATGTGCCTTCTTAGAGAAATGGATCCCCAGGCGTTGGAGAATGAGGGGCTACAGTCCGCTATTGTTTTGGAAAGAGCACACAGAATTGGACCAAAGAACGACAACGCATCACGCCTGAGGACCGTGATAATGAGGTTTCACAACTATAAGAACAAGCAGGCAATTTTTACGCTCGTGCGGAGAAAAGAGAGGCTTATTACGAAGACCAGCAAGTCCGTTTCTACCCAGATTTGGCTACGGAATTGCCCAGCTGAGGAAGAAGTTCGACCCAGTTTGCGTGAACTACGTAAACTGGGGATTCAGCCATGGAGTTTCTCATCCCGCGACCCTTGTGGTGACTCACGAGGGCAAAACTCATTCTTTTAAAACCCGGCTGAGGCACACGTCTTTCTCAGGAGAATTTAGGAACACTTACATGAAGAAGAGACAGGAACACAAGAAGATAGAGCCTGAAGATAGATAGAATGTGGTATGGGATTTGTTGTAGGTAGGATAATGACCATGACACGCCCATTTTGTTTTTATTTTTATTTTACTTAGTGACTGACACGTAATTATTTTGTACTAAGTTTGAAGCTATATATTTACAAAAGTGTATTATAAAGTATGACTGTATACATCTTTTCAGCAGTGATCATAAGATGTCACAATATTATGAGACAAATTAGGGTGTTAGTGTCATACAACAAGCTGAGTGTTAATTGAAGTGAGCAGGAGTTATAAGTTAATACTTGTTAAAGTGTAGCAGCAGCAGTAGTATTTGGAGTAGGTTAGAGAAGAGAGTGGTTTGACTGATCCTCACAGGTGTGGACCGGTCTTCGTAATAACGGGAGACCAACAGGGGGGGTTATGTTAGTTCAGAGTGTTGGATGTTTGTTCTAACATCCCAATGTGTTATGCCTATAAGCAAGGATAGTTTTACATTGCAAAGCAACCTGGTAAATTTTATTTTTTTCATAAGTTTTGTCTCAAGAAGTGAATCTTAATTTTATTTCATGGAACTGCAGAGGTCTGTAACGTCTTCAAAAGATAAAACAGGTTATGAATAAACTGAAAGAAATGAATGCTAAAATTGTACTGTTGCAAGAAACTCATCTCATTGATGATAGTATAAGGGTGAGAAGGAGGTGGAAGGGCACTGTGTATGCGGCATCGTTTACATCTCAAGCTAGAGGGGTTATGACACTAATTCATGAGTCGGTTCCATTTAAAATAAAAAATATTACTAAAGATAAAAGGGGAAGGTTTCTAATACTTCAAGGTCTTTTGTTATCAGAAATGCTAAATATAACAAATGTTTATGGTCCTAATGTAGATGATAGCAATTTTTATAATGACCTATTTTTTACTCTTTCAACGCTTCCAGGACTTCATATGATAGCCGGGGATTTTAATTGTACATTAAACCCAGAAATGGACAGATCAACTGGGGTTGACAATTCACATAACAACTGTAGGGCTACAATCCATAGGTTTATGAGAGATTTAAATTTATTAGATATATGGAGAGAGAAAACCAAATATTAGAACTTATTCCTGTCATTCGGGTACTTTTAAGACATACTCTAGAATAGATTTCTTTCTGGTCTCTTCAGAATTGCAATCTAAAATTTCTGACTGCTCTTATGACAATATTGTGATCTCAGATCATGCACCATGCTGTTTGGTCTATAAGGATGATAAATTATTAAGAGATCCACCCAGATGGCATTTCCAACATAAATGGTTACAAGATGAAGACTTGGTTAAATATTTAGAAAAACAGATATATGAGTACATTCAAATTAATACTACACAAACTACTGCATGCGTTAAATGGGAAGCTTTCAAGGCTTTCCTGAGAGGACATATCATCAGTTACACAGGTTCTAAATCAAAAAAGGCACAGGAAACTAGATTACATTTGGAAAATAAAATAAGTGCCCTTCAAACGAAAGTAAATAATTCTGAAAATATTAGCAATTCACAATTGGAGAAAGAATTATTATTATTGAGAGCTGAATATGATAAGCATTCTGCTTTTAGAGCTGCCTCAAGTCTTCTACGCTTGAAACAGACATTTTACGAGCAGGGTGATAGGGCTGGCAAATTGTTGGCATGGCAAATAAAACAGCTTGAAACGAAATCGCCAATCACATCAATAATATCAAATGGGCAGACACTGTTGGATCCAATAGAAATTAATAATGCGTTTAAGGACTATTATGAAGAATTGTATAAAGCACAAGCAACAATTAAACTTGACAATATAAACACCTTTTTAAATAAAATAGATATACCCATTATTTCGGAGGAAGATAGAGTTAATTTAAATTCAAAATTTACAATAGAAGAAATTGGACAAGCCATTGACAGCATGAAATCTGGAAAAAGAGCAGGGCCTGATGGCATTCCTATAGATCTGTATAAGAAATTTAAGAATAAACTTTTGGTACCTATATTGGACATATTAGAAGAAATCTTTCAATCGAATATTCTTCCTCCTTCACTGAATATAGCCTTGATTACTCTCTTGCCTAAGCCAGGAAAACCTTTAGATAAATGTGAGAATCTAAGACCCATTAGTCTTTTAAATTCAGATTTGAAAATAATTTCTAAATTATTAGCAAAACGACTACAAAATACTCTCCCTTATGTAATAAATCAAGATCAAAATGGATTCATCGTGGGAAGGCAGGGCTTCCATAATGTACGGAGATTATTAAATATTATTCATTGTAAACAGGATGCGCCAAATACAGCTCTTCTATCATTGGATGCCGAAAAGGCCTTTGATAGGGTCGAATGGCCATACCTTTTCCGGGTATTAGAAAAATTTGGATGTGGTAACAATTTTATCAAATGGGTCAAAATATTATATGACAGCCCCACTGCTGAAATCATCACTAATAGAAATATTTCTCAACCGATAGCAATAAAACGCGGGTGCCGACAAGGCTGCCCGCTCTCATACTTATTATTCACGTTAGCAATAGAACCATTTGCAATTGCAATACGCTCCCATCCCCAACTCAGTGGAATTACAGTAGGACCAACTGAGCATAGGATTTCTCTGTTCGCAGATGATGTGATCTTATTTATTTCGAATCTAAACACATCAATACAGATCATTCTTGAAGTCATCCAGTTATTTAGTGAAATTTCAGGTTACAAACTCAATAAAACTAAGTCTTCTATTTTACTGTTAAATAAACATGAAAGAGCAAACCCAATCCCAGATGTTATACAGTTTAATGTTGTGACACAATTTGAGGAAAATTACAATCTTTTAATAACAGGAATACAAAATTCAGTTGATAGATGGATGCCGCTGCCAGTATCTATAATTGGGAGAATTAAGATTTTAAAAATGAACATTCTTCCAAAGCTACTATATCTGTTTCAGAATATTCCCCTCCCACCCCCTCTTGATTTTTTCTCACAAATGAAAAAAATGTTTATACGTTTTCTTTGGAATAATAAAAGGGCAAGACTTTGTTTGTCTTTAATCTACTTGCCTTATGAACGTGGAGGTTTGAAATGTCCTAATTTCAAGCTGTACTATTGGGCTGCGCAACTAAGGTCTATTATGTTTTATTATACTAATCATTCACCACATTGGATAGAAATGGGATCACAAGGATTGAACATACCTCTTCCCTCATATATATACTCAAATACAACAAAAAAACTATTAAGAGAAATTAAAAACCCAATTCTTAAAAACATGATAAAAGTATGGAGTGATGTGAAGAGACTTTTAAAAGATCCACACTGTCTGTCTCAATTTAGTCCATTATGGGGCAACCAATCTTTTCCACCAGGCAGAGCAGACGCAACATTTAAGTTATGGAACACCAAGGGACTGAAAATGGTTCGAAATGTGTATTTGCCAAAATCTGACATACTAATGACCTTTCAAGAATTACAAGATACATTTAACTTAGATAAAAAACATTTCTTTAAATATCTCCAACTCAGGAGTTTTATAGGAGCAAGTCAAAACAATGTATTAACTGAAACCCACTACTTCAGACTTGGAAGAAATGTTGTTAAAGATAGTCAAAAGAAAGGCATTATTTCTCAGTTCTATAATCTGATTATGTCCTACGTTCCTGAAAGTTCTCATGATAGATTTAGAGCTTGGAAAGAGGATTTGTCATTGCAACTTTCAGAGGAAGACTGGCAGGATGCATGTACTTTAGCCCACACAACATCAATAAATACTCGTCTTAAAGTTATTCAATTTAAATGGTTAATGCTGAACATATGTGACACCAGTGGAACTCTGTCGATATAATGGAAACATTCCTGATGTGTGTTCAAAGTGTAACCAATGTAAAGGAACACTGGTTCACTGTATGTGGCATTGTACAAAAATTACACTCTTTTGGGAAGAAATAAGAGCATTATTCAAAATATTATTCCAAACAAATAATATTAGAACCAAAATTGTTTCTTTTGGGCTTATATCCAGAGAAGCATAACTATACTAAAAATGAACGTACATTTATAGATCTTAGTCTGCTTAATGCCAAAAGATGTATAGCTTTATTTTGGAAAAAACATGTAGACCAAGAGGCACTTTCTGGTTACGACAGATGCTGTCTGCTCTGCCACTAGAGAGGATTACATATGTGCTAAAAGGCAAACAAGAACTATTTGAGAATATCTGGAATACTTTTATTGAATATGCCAAAGATTTGGATTTAACAGATGACAATGACTGAGATGTGTGGACACTGCAGTTCACTTCTGGACAATAATTTGTATCACCTGATTTGTACAACTCATTTATTTTATTTTATATCTTTTATTTTAAAGAAAAGTGATGAATATTTGTAGACTGTTGCACTGTACAGTGATGGCTTTCTGATAGGCATTGTGGTTGTTTGTCTTGTGTTTGTGTATGCACAAAACTTAATAAATATATTCTGGCAAAAAAAAAAAAATCTTGGGTCTGTGACTTATTCATCAAATAAGCAGTAGGGTGCATCTTAGGCAATGATGTATTTGCAGAACAAGAACCATGGCCAAAGATATTTATCCAAGCTCTTTATTGTTTCTTCTACATGATCAAATGCCAACCCCAATGAAATGCCCAGAGACCAATCCTTTTTAAAATCTGACTACATAAATCCACATTCAGAAATAAAAACATATTTGGGATGATACTTAAAAACAACTTTCAATGTGTCACTGAAACATTGTTCAATGGAAAGGAGGAGGCGAGAACCGGCTTGGCAATATAAATTATATTTTAATAATAAACAGAAGACACAAACACACACACATGACGGACATGTCCGTAAATGATCTCTCTCTCCCACACAATCCTCAGTAGTTGGCCTTTATCCCTCTCAGAGGCTTAATTAGCCAGATAAGGGACCGCGTGTGTAGAATCACGACCCAGCCCCGCCCTCCGGGCGGATCGGAGGCAGTCCTCCAGCCCCTGGCAGACGGAACGCCCTGCCACGTTCTTGGGGAACAGAAGGGGTCTTTCCCGCCCCTGGCAGTGGTTCTCCCGCTCCAGGCGGTCAGCAGCGAGCCCCTTCCCGCTCGCGGTCGGTGGTCTCAGACCCTGGCAGCGGCCCTGACCGCTCCAGGCGGTCGGTTAGGAGCCCCTTCTCCCCTCGCAGTCAGCGGCCGTCCTCTGCTTCCAGGCGGCCAGGCTCCTCGTCCCCCGGCAGATGGCCGCGGGTTCTCCGTTGGGGTGGATGGTATTGGCGAGAACTCTACTACGGCGTATCCCTCCTCCTTCCTGGGTTTCGGCACCAGTGTAACGTTATTCAATGGACAGGAGGAGGCGAGAACCAGCTTGGCAATATAAATTACATTTTAATAATAAACTTAAACAGAAGACACAAACACACACATGACGGACATGTCCGTAAACGATCTCTCTCTCCCGCACAATCCTCCGCAGTCGGCCTTTATCCCTCTCGGAGGCTTGATTAGCCTGATAAGGCACCAGGTGTGTAGAATCACGACCCGGCCCCGCCCTCCCACATTCCTCCCTGCCACAGTCACATAAACCATTCAAATTCAATACTCAAGATAGGTTTTGTCTTTTAAAGAGAAATATGCATGAGAGTTGGAATGCAGACCTGATTTCAAACTACTTGCATGTAAGTAAATATAAGCACTTGTGTAATTAAACAAAAAGAAAATAGTTGATCTCAGTAATTCTTTTGCATGATTTGGCAAAATGTTCTTTGTGTAAAGACATGGGGTTCGTTATGGATTAATAAGAACAAACATTCCCAGATGCTTTTTTTATGATGCAGTATGTTTGAGCCTGGAATTGTTTTCAAATCCGTCCAAGCCTAAAAATGATTCATGTTTCACATGGGGGCACATCTGTACACAGTTAAGAGTTTTACTCCATTCTATAAATGCATCAAATTATGCATCATATATTAATCCTTGTGTAACATCCTACAATGGCACTCAAGCTTCTTTCAGTGATCAATGGTAAATGAGGGTATTTTGTTTCCTTTGAAGACATGTTGGAAGCACACGCACATCTCAAGGAATCTGAGGAAAACCTCATTCCACTTTGCAACTATAAAGATTAATGCAAATTATGATCAATCAAAACAGACTGTTGTGGTTCCACTTTCTGATTCCAACAGTCATTTTAGTGTAGGAGAAAAATGCCAGAAAAACACGATGGATTACTTTAAAGGGGTATAAGGGAAAGGAGGAGGCGAGAACTAGCTTGACAATATAAACAACATTTAATTAAATAAAAAGACACAAACACAAACACACACGGGGCAGCTGCCAGTAAACGGTCTCTCTCTCCCGCACCACCATCCGCAGTCGGCCTTTATCCCTCTCGGAGGCTTGATTAGCCTGATAAGGGGCCGGGTGTGTAAAATCACAAACTGCCCTCTGTCCTGTCACAACTACAAACAGCATTTGTGATGATATGCTGCTGAGTGCGATAAAACGTTCAGATCAGCTTGACGTCTTGTCAGTTCTTCAGTAAAAGAAGCTCATTGGTCACTTGAATATAACACAAGAGCCCGCCTCAGCGACAGAACAAGTTTGTTCAAGCAAGCCTGACGTGCTTTTACAGTTTGAAGCCATTAACTTTGCAGGGAGTCCCGACAGTCAAGGGATTATAAATCCTAAAAACCTTGTGGCAGGGTGAGCAAGAGACAGACACGGTGGCCGTTGTGTCAAGCCTCGGAGAGGCATTTATTGAAAATAATAACATAAAATGTTTCAAAATGGGGAAAATAGTGTCCAAGTGGGGAAAGTGTCCAAAATAAAGAGCAATCTGGCACAATAAGGTGTGCCTCATTCCCCCGCTGCCCAAACTTGGCATATTTATAATGCGTCTCTTATCTTCTCCTGCCAAACCTGAGCCTGAATGAAAGACGACCCTCAGAGGTGGAGCGACGATGACGAATGGGAGGCTTGTGGCGGAACGACCCTTTAACGACCATAAAACTATGATATAAATAACTTTACAGCTCAAATAATACAGTTTTAAGATTTAACAGAAGAATAAATGTAAGTGCTTTTATAAAATGATCACAATTCTGCCTTCAAACCCTCCAAAACTTGGCCAAATTCCCTTCAGTTGGAAGTTGCTCAATGTAATCTTGATTTTTGCTTATAAATTTGTAATAGTGAGGTTGCTTTCAAATAACAGCAAACCTGCAGATTTGGTTAGGCACGGACTCCTTTATTATTGACACATTCTCCTATTTCCAAGCCCTCCACAAAATAATACAAAAATAAATCAAAATAATGTCACAATAAATACATCCAGTGAATACATTTTTCAGTGCATCATCAATAAAATCAATTAAAAACATAAAAACAAATGCTGCATGTACTTACATACTTGTGAGTTGCCTTGAACTGTATTTTGGTTATTCAACATTTAGCATTATTTAGTAAAAAAATAAAATAACTGTTCTTACAGTCTTATCGATTTAAAAGATCAAGATGAAATTCTTATGAAACACTACAATCAACTAAAACTTTAAAAAAACACATTGAAACTTAAATCAGTAAAGATTTTTACATAAAGTTTTGGAAACCAGAAGTACAAGATTACACTTGAATCTCAGCGTCCTCTAACATGTCTCTTGGCAGTGTTGCCACTTTTGTGTAGCGTCCCAACCCTGTTTCAGAGACCACTGGAGAGGTATTGGGTGTCCTCATAGTAAGTAGTGAGAGAGATGGGGAGAAACTGGGGGTAATTGCAGAATGGGTCAAACCTGTGTTTTTAGTGTGAGGCGAGTATGCGTTTTTGGGGTATGTGGGACATCTAACCAGGGCTGGCTTTCTTTGGGGATTCCTGGGAGGGACAACACGTATTCCTGGCTGTGCAACTGCTGTGATAAGAGGTGGTGAGTACAGGAGGCTATGAGACTCTCCCTCCATATCTCTGGCCCTAATCTCTTCGTCAGGAAGCATGCCAATGTCTGTAAAAACAGAGGACAAAGATTGGAAGCGTGGCTGCCAGTTGAGTAAGAAGTCCAAACCATAGCTACCATTAAGCTGTTCCTCAGAAGAAATGAGATTGCTGAGTGAGCCCTCCACTGAACCCTGCCCATCATGCATGGACATGCACCTTTTCATGACCTCCTCCACTTCCCTCATATTGACCACTCGAGGTAGCATTCCCTCACCTCCACCTTCTTCCTTGAAATTGTGTAGACTTTCAGTGCTGGCCATGTCCACTATTTGGACTATGCCTAGATTGGCACTAGAAGGTGGATCTTCATCTGCCGAATAACAGGAGTGACAGGAAATAGGGATCCCTGAGTCCGAGACACTTGATGCCTGTTGTGTTGTGATAGAGCAGAGCTTCTTAAAACTTGGAAGCTTGTTGATGTTGATGATCTCTTGGTCCTCAGCAGTCTCATCCACAGCAGATCCTCTTCCACTTGAGTCTGAGTTTCTCAAAGGATTTGGAATACCCCTTTTTGCCCTAATGTCCAATGGTGCTTGTATATCTTGGAGGTTAATACTGCTGTGTAGAGTGCCACCTGTTCTTCCCAAAGTGTCAGTCTCATGGTTGAGGTTATCAGCTAAGGAGGCTGCCTTCTTCAGGGAAATTTCTTTGGACTTGTACCTTAAAACAAGGACAATGAAGCTTATCAAAAGTAGGAGGAACACTATTAATGACACACTAAGACTGGCGGTCTTTACACTGAGTGAAACACTTGTCAGAGCCTTTGCTGAATTGGATATGTTCACAACTACATGGCAGGTTGATGACCTGGAGTCCAATTTTGTGCTGCTTGCCCGAACCATTAGGTCCTCCATTGGCTCTTTTGGGATGGGGCTTCTTCTCTGATACACTGGGCTTGAAATATAGATGCTGCCAGTTGTTTTGTTGACATTGAGGAATGTGGATGAGCCGACTAAAGAGTACTCCACTAAGCCATCCAGACCCCCATCATGATCCATAGCCATCACATGACCAATGCTTTGGCCAATCTTGGCATTGTTTGGTAGAGAAAAATGGTACACATTCTGGGTAAAAATGGGGCTGAACTCATCAATTCCTTCAATTTCAATCTGTACTCTCAAGGTTGCCACTTGATCACCTTTGTCACGTGCCTCAACCACAAAGCAGAATGTGCTCTCTCTTTCAAAGTCAAACATCTGTTTTGTATGGATGTCTCCAGTAAGAGAATCAATGGCAAAGGCTTCTTTTTTGTCTGGATTGCTACTGTCATAATCCATGAAACAGGGGGTTACAATTGAATAAGTAAGTAGTCCAAAGCTTCCTCCATCTTCGTCAACAGCATGTACAGTGCACACAGGGGTAAAAGCTGGCAGATTTTCAGCCACTGAGCAGTTGATAGTAGGGAACATGAAGAAAGGGGGATTGTCATTCTCATCCAGTACTAATAAGTAAACAACTGCAAAAGATACCTTTCTGTCACTTGGACCACCACAATCTGATGCTTGAATTGTTAAAGTAAATTTGGTATCTTCTTCGTAGTCCAGTGTCCCATTAACCTCAAGGACACCTGTTACAGGGTCTAGTTTAATCAGGCCTCTGCTAGTATCTGAGATGATGCTGTATCTTACTGTCCCATTAGCCCCTAGATCGAGATCACGGGCAGAGACATGGATAAGGGTAGTACCTAGGAGGATGTTCTCCCTTACCTGTGCATGGTACTCTGGACTACTGAAAACAGGCGCATGGTCATTAATATCAAGCACTCTGATTGAAACCACAGTTGAGCTGTTTAGGGGAGGCTTTCCCCTGTCTGTTACAGTAACCGTTAATGAGTAAGTGTCTGAGGTCTCTCGATCCAGTGTATCACAGACAACTATTTGTCCAGCAGTTTGTCTGTGGGCTTCAGTTGGAATACTAACAACATCCAGGCAGAAGCGCCTCTCGTCATTTCCACCCACAATAGCATACTCCAAATGGGTGTTTTCATTTGAGTAGTCCTTATCTTCTGCTGATAGAGTGAGTAGAAGACTTCCGACTGATACATCCTCAGGAACACTCACCTGGTATGAGTTCTGTGTGAAACAAGGGGCGTGATCATTAGAGTCCACCACCTCAATGTCCACAGAAGTGACACTAAAAAGGGTTGGGTCACCACTGTCATGTGCCTCCACCAAGAGCCGGAGTGTGTTTCCATTTGCAACAAACCTCAAAGGCATGTTGGTGAACACTGAACCTGCAGGCAGAGGAGGATTCAATTGAAATAGAACTAATGCAACAAAAAAACATGATTTATGTAAATGAACAATCAATCAAACAATCCATTTACCATTCTCTGCATCAATGTAAAACCCTCTCAATGGTGAAGAAAGAAGCCTATAAAGAATTTCGCCATTTTGCCCAGAGTCTCTATCGGTTGCTGATACAGCCACAACATACGAGTCTGCAGATGTCCACTCTGGTAACACAACCTGGATGTGTGCGGCAAAAGATAGTGACATGAATGAATGAATGTATATTTTCCAAATTAATACATTTCAATATTGATTTCATACCTGGTATGACTCCTGAGAGAAGACTGGGGGGTTATCGTTGACATCCAACACCTGGACTGAGAGATCGGCCTCTGTTTGATGGACCGAGTCTGATGCTTCCACTCTCAATGTATAGACAGATTGATCCTCATAGTCTAGGATTTTAGTTGTGGTAATTACTCCTGAGTATCGGTCAATTGCAAACATACTGCTTGTCTCATCCTTCTCTATAAATCTGAATGTAGCTGCAGGACTAAGGTCTACGTCATTTGCAATCACTTGGGCGACAATGTAGCCAACAGGAAGATCTGAGGAAGAAAGGATTACTCTGAGTGTGCCTTTAACATTTTCACATTTTTAAATATATATGTCGGAAATGATAGTGTGATTATCTCAACTGAAAGAAGAACTTGAGATTACATCCGTTATATGCCGAAGAGAATTTGTCAAAAAAGTTTGGAATGATGTTCAGATTTTGCTCTTATGGAAAGAAATTGTTACTTTTATTCACCAAGGTGGCATTCAGCTGATCACAATGTATCGTCAGAACATTAATAACGTGAAAAATTACTATTACAATTTGAAAAAAAATGTCTTAAACTACTTCAAAGAGTTCTCGTCATAAAATCCTTCATGTGCAGCGATGACAGCTTTGCAGATCTTGTTATTCCAGCGGTCAGTTTGTCCAGATACTCAGGTGACCTTTCACCCCACACTTCCTGTAGCACTTGACCTTTCACCCCATACTTCCTGTAGCACTTGCTATAGATGTGACGGGCGCTTCTCACGCTCCTTACAGTCTATCTGATCCCACAAAAGCTCAATGGGGTTAAGATCCGTAACACTCTTTTCCAATTATCTGTTGTCCAATGTCTGTTTCTTTGCCCACTTTAACCTTTTCTTTCTGTTTCTCTGTTTCAAAAGTGGCTTTTTCTTTGCAGTTCTTCCCATAAGAGTCTTCTGTTTACTGTTGTACATGAAACTGGTGTTGAGCGGGTAGAATTCAATGAAGCTGTCAGCGGAGGACATGTGAGGCGTCTATTACTCGAACTAGAGACTCTGATGTACTTATCCTCTTGTTTAGTTGCACATCTCCCACATCTCTTTCTGTCCTTGTTAGAGACAGTTGTCTTTGTCTTTGAAGACTGTAGTTACACCTTTGTGATGAAATCTGCAGAATTTGGGCAATTTCAAGCATTTTATAGCCTTCAATCCTCAAAACAATGATTGACTGATGAGTTTCTAGAGAAATCTGTTTGTTTTTTGCCATTTCTGACCTAATATTGACCTGAAGACATGCCAGTCTATTGCATACTGTGGCAACTCATAAACAAACACAAAGACAATGTTCAGCTTCATTTAATGAACCAAATATCTTTCAGCTGTGTTTGATATAATGGCAAGTGATTTTCTTGTATCAAATGATCAAATTATCATGATTACTCAAGGATAAGATGTTGGAGTGATGCTGCGGAATAGATTTGATCAAAAATGAATACAAATTTGTTTAAATAGTGAATAGTGATCAGTAATGTCCTGACTATACATTGTGATCAGTTGAATGCCAAGTACCAATTTCCTCCCGATACAGCGAAATCTGTACATTATTCAAAATGTTTGGCCGCCAGTGTATATATTATTATACATTAGATAATAAAGCTGATTGATATCATAATAGATCTACAGTATATCATTACAATATATTCTATTTAAATATAAAGTGTAAGAATCTCAAAATTAACTGTATTCATTTGAATTAAGCGTATTTTTGCGATTGCCGTGCAGGTGTCTGCATAAGTCTTTGTCTTTACAATGCTCTTAAAGCTGAAGTACCTCCATCAAACGGAATTACAAAAATAAAAAATGTTTTCAAAACAGCTTCCCAGATACACCCCTTGTCTGCTGTTCTTGGAACCCGTCAAATAGTCCCACCCCCAACTCGCGGGATTGGTTGAGTAAGGTTGTTGGGGCGAGTCTAAGTGGGTCACTCAGAACAAACACAGGAATATTTTCAGAGTCAAAGCATTTACAGTTTTCGAGAAAATGAACCTCTGAATGACTTGCTGTTGTCTCTGCATATTAAGATGGGATAGAAGGAAGTATTTTAACACTGTTACATACTTCAGCTTTAAGCACTCGACGATTTTCAAGTACTACTTAAGTTACGATGCTTTGGGGAAACAGCCTGTAACTCTAAAATTATTCGTACATTCATTTCTATGATCTACTTAGGCTTATGATGCTTTTGAAAAACGAGGCTCAGATGTGGCAAATTCTATGCTGGATATGCCCATTCTATGTATGTCGTGTGGCATACAATGAATGTGAAATTACAGGTATTTCTATGAAAGAGTTTTTGTTACATACTCTCTGCTATGGTCACTGGTTCCATGAATGGTATCGTAGGACTATTGTCATTCACATCTACAACTTGGACACGGACAGTGCAGGTGCCTGAGAGGGGAGGACTTCCCATGTCCTTGGCCTGAAGAATTAACCTGTGCTCATAATAATAATAATAATAATAAACAACTCTGTATTGAAAGGTGAAAATGAATAAAAAACACACGTCACCTCTCTCTATTTAACCCTTGTGCGTCAATAAAAAAAAAGGTACTCAGAGGTCCTTAGAGGACAGAAATGTTAAACACTTTTTTTTGGCAGGGGGGGGGTTATCACAGTCTGGGATATGTCAATGATTAGCCACAACATTGATTTTGATGCATTGTTATTTACTGTGCAGTGTCAGATAAAAAAATAATAAACTCAGGAGCTTAGAGGACAAAAAATATCCGCATCAAAAAACTGCCATAAAAATATTATTTATTAATATTATTTTTCACTTTCATTGACCAACATCAGTCCTGATCATAAAGGATTTTAACCCTTTAAATGCCAGATTGTTTACATAATGCCACTGTTGTTTTTTTACATAAACACATTTCTCAATACACACATACAAAACACACTCTGACATCCATAAGAAAAGCTTGTATTTGCTCCACAGGCTAAACATGAGAAAAATGGCGCCATCTGGTGGAAAATATTAAAAAATGTAACTTTTAAATCCAGAGTGAAAGCAGTATATCATAGAATTCATGATTTTATGCTTTAATGGCACTGGGATCAAATATTGCAGTTTTAATGGTTTTAATTGCCCTGAAGGTCCTGAGTGTGACTATTTTGTGTATTATAGATGTATTATAGGAACTGAGGTTGAAATATCAAAATACACACCTTTGGCCAAATTTATGCCGTTGGCATTAACCCAGCCAAAATGATCGAAAAGACAAAAATGTCCCGAAGGTCGCACAAGGGTTAAAGACCAGCTTTATTTTATATCTTTACAGTGCTGGAGGATCAAATGAAAAGGAACTGATGTTTAGAGGATTTCCAATAGACCATTTCTTATAACATTCTTTCAGAGTACAAGAAGCTTAGAGGGTGTCTTACTTGTAGGATGAGACAATTTCTCTGTCCAGGACAGTGTTGGTGGCAAGAATCCCACGTACAGAGTCGATCACAAATGCATTATTGTCATTTCCATCAACAATGAAGTAACTGATCTGCCCATTTACCCCACTGTCAGAGTCTGTGGCTAACACCTACAAAATTCAGTTGAAATAACATTGTTAAAATGAGGATCCAGACTGAAAGTTAAAATGCATTATAAATTATTATTAAAATGCACAACAAAAAAGTAGTGTTGCGTATGCATTCTAGGGTTTGAAAGTTAGCAATGCATATTAAGGCTAAAGAGTTAGTTCACCCAAAACTGAAAACTGTCTCATTATTTACTCACTCTCATAACATCCCATGTTTGCATGACTTTCCTTTTTCAGCAGAACACATTTGAAGAAAAATAGAAAAATATGTCAGCTCAGTCGGTCCTTATAATGCAAGTGAATGGAGATTTCTCTTTTGAAGCTACAAAAATCACAGACAGTCAGTATAAACGTCATCCATACGACTCCAGCGGTTACATTAATGTCTTCCAAAGCAACACGATTACTTTTGGAGTGAAAAAAGATCAATATTTAAGTACTATTTTCACTCTAAATCAACCATTTTAGGCAATGTCAAAATAAATCTGGATACATTTGAAAAAGCACTAACAATACACTGATGATACACTGACATTTTCAAGCATTTTACAAAGGTTGCTCAACCAACATTAAACATACGAAAATGCTTAAATCCCTAAAACGGCACATATGAAAAATCGCTGTTGCATGTACGGTCAGAAACGCAACTGTCCTTGTGTTTCGTCAATGTACACCAATTCTGAATGTTGTACAAAGTAACATGTGTCTTTAAGAACACTATCAAAGTGAATATCAGTCACAAAAGCACCGCTCAAACACGGGCCGCCATCTTGATTGATTTGGTTGAGTGGATCACATGACTGCGTCACATGACAACAAATACATCATCATTTTCAGATCAGTTTTCCCAGTCCACACTACAACGTGAAGATGGTGTTTTCAAATCTATCCACTTGGAAGAGCATTTTCGAAAAGCTCCAAGTCGTCTAAGTATGGATTTAAGACGAAAACGTAGAGAAAAAGATGAAAATATATTAGTGTGGACGTGACCGTAAGGACCGACTGAGCTGAGATATTTTTCTAGTTTTCTTCAAATGTGTTCTGGTGAAGAAAGAAAGTCAAACACACCTGAGATATCATGAGGGTGAGACAATAATGAGAGAATTTTCAGTTTTGGTGAACTACCCCTTTAATCTGACAAACATGCATGTGATGTGTGAATTTGATTCACAGCTGCCAATTGATTACAAAACTAATATTTGGTCTATTTACGTTAGTTTGTGCATCAGAGTTACATCGAAACTTATTCAAAACATTAATACCATATCAGAGCATGAATACCATTAAATCATGATCTTTACCTGCATGACAAAGGTGTTGTGAATTTGTCCCTCCAATACAGCTGTTCTGTAGTAGCTTTGCTTGAACACTGGAGCATTGTCATTGATGTCAAGTAGATTGATGGTCACCCTGGCATAGGCTGTTTGGTGTCCGTTCTCAGCCAGAACCACAAGGTGAATCTTACGCTCCACCTCAAAATCTAGCAGTCTTTGCTCTATAACGGTGATATCTCCTGTAAGATGGAAATAGCCATTTTATCTCTCTTGTGTCTCTTTGTTATTCCAAAGAGTACTCATTACCACACTGCACTCATGCTGTCTGTGATTGGATATATTTTGTGTGGTGTTGATGGAGAAATCTAACTGATCTAAATGAATGAAGAAAGGAACACAGGAATAGGAACAGCCAAAAGAATGTTAGAAGTCTATAAAGTAACATTAAAGGTGTCATGGCATGAAGAATGACATTTTCATGATCTTTTGACATGTAAGAGTTCATTCTGCCAAATGCATAAATGTAAAAAAAATAAATGTATTGTCATTTTCACTGCAAAAAAGAGCATTTGTCGAAAGCAAGCTGCAACAATGACTCGCTCGCCACTTCCTCCACATTATGATGTCACAATGTTGTAGACATTTGCATCTGAACGCCTCCACAACAACACGTCAACGCCTACTTTGCCTTATCACTTCGGTAGCCCCGCCCAGTAGCGGTGAGCAGTGGAGTATGCAGACAAGGAGAGAGCCAATCAGAACAGTGGGCGTTTACTGTCAAGTCTTAAAGGAGAAGCAGCACCAAAACCGAGCGTTTCTGACAGACGCTCAGACTGAGGGTGGAAAATATTTCGCAAAATGACTGTTATCAGTGCAAAAAAACTGTACTAATATTTTAAGTGAACCTCAAGGAACATATACTGTATATATAGGTATGACACCCTTTAAACATTTTTAAACAGAGGTAAGAGAGAACCTTGATGAAGCATATATATTTCTCACCTGTACTTGGGTTAATACTGAAGGCTTCATTCTCATTGCCACTGAAAATACTGTACTTGATTGTTCCTTCGTCTGATGTCTGGTCATGAGCTACAACATTTGCCACCCAAGAGCCTTGCAAATGAGAAGTGGCACACACAAACACAGTCAGTCCCATTCCCATTCCCATTCCCATTCCCACAGATACTGACCTGATAAGAAACACAGGCCTCTGAAACCCATTCCAAAATGTCAACACTAACTAAATCAATGGCGCAAAGTCAAGAGAAATCTTTATGCTACATCGGCTAGTTAATAAAGTTGCTCAAAACAGACCTGTCTTGGTGTTCTCTAGCACGGTGACTTCATAGTGCTCCTCAGTAAACTGCAATGGCGGCTCCTCTCCATTCAGCTGTACAAGCAGCAGGCAGCTGGAGGTGAGGGGGGGTCTACCCAAATCTGCAGCCCGTACATGGAGCAGCTTTGTCCCAGAGAGATCACCTTTCAGGGGCGCTTTTAACCGTAACGCTCCAGATGACCCATCAATCTGAAACAGCTCATCTTCGTCTACTAGACTATACACTACTGTCCCGTTGTCTCCTTGGTCTGAATCGTGAGCTGTAACTGTGAAGATGGGCCGATGGAAACGTGTGCTCGTGGAAGAGATTGACACCTGCATGGGTTCCTTGATACATGATGGTGGATTGTCATTGATGTCTTCCACCTGTATCGTAACTGTGGCAATTGAGCTACGTGGGCCCTGGCTGCATCCATCAGTAGCCACAGCACGGAAGATGTGCTGGGAGCGAGTTTCACGGTCCAGTGGCTTTGCCAGCCTTATCACACCAGTAGAGCCATCAACATAAAAATTGCCCGAATTTTCCTCCAGCAAGGAGAAGGTGACTACTCCATTGGGCCCCTCATCGGTATCCTGAGCTGTCAGATGTATGACCTCTGAACCAGCAGGAAGCCCCTCGCTGACGGCGGCACGGTAGCTTTTGCGAGTGAAAGTGGGACTGTTGTCGTTTTCGTCTGAGAGGGTGATGTGCAAGAGTGTTGTGGAGCTCAGAGGTGGATGCCCACGGTCAGCTGCGGTGATGAAGAGGGTGTAGTTGGATCGCTCCTCTCTGTCAAGGACTCTAGTGCTGCTGATTTCCCCAGTCACAGCATCGATGCTGAAACACTGATCCGCATCTTCTACAAGTAGCAAACAGTTGAAGTAAACAAAATGTAATACAAATGTCAGTGCATTAATGTAAAAGATGGCAGCGTGGCAGTTCGAAAATATTAGTAACATCACTAAATGATCGGGATGTCTTAAATTAGACCGATAATTACATGTACTTGCCTTGTAAGGAGTACTGAATGGTTCCGTTTAGTCCAATATCAACATCTGAGGCCTGGACTGTGTGAATGACTCCTGGAGGAAGGTTCTCTGGGATTACTATGTGAAAGTCAGGCTGAGAAAATTCTGGAGTGTTGTCGTTATCATCCAGGACAGAGCACAAGACTGTAGCAGTGCTGGAGAGAGACAGAGTTCCTCTGTCCTCTGCTTGAACTGTGAAGCAGCCATTAAACCATGTGATGGTTGATGATGAGGTTATCAGATCATTACACTGATATCATAAGACCAATCAGCAAGTATGTAAAGAGCATGCAATTACAGCTGTGCTAACATGTGTTCTGTGAAACAAATGATCATTCCAACACTGAATCAATCTTCATGTCATTCCAGAGATAAATCTTGTTGTTTTTGTTGATTACCTCTAATTGCTCATCACACTCCACGAGCAAGCAAACACTGACATGTGAAACATCTGAAACTATTTAGCATGCAAATACTCCTATTCCAAAAGAAACAACATACAAATAGAATAATAAGAATAATAGAAAAATATGTCAGCTCAGTCGGTCCTTATAATGCAAGTGAATGGAGATTTCTCTTTTGAAGCTCCAAAAATCATCACAGACACAGTCATATTTAAGTACTTTTTTGGGGGCCTGGGTAGCTCATTGGTAAAGACACTGGCTACCACCCCTGAAGTTCGCTAGGTTCAGCCAGGTCTCCTAAGCAACCAAATTGGCCCGGTTGCTAGGCAGGGTAGAGTCACATGGGGTAACCTCCTCGTGGTCGGTATAATGTGGTTCTCGCTCTCGGTGGTGCTCGTGGTGAGTTGTGCGTGGATGCCGCGGAGAATAGCTTGAAGCCTCCACATGGGCTACGTCTCCATGGCAACATGCTCAACAAGCCATGAGCCACCCGGATTGAGAGGAGTCACTACGCCACCACGAGGACTTGGAGCGCATTGGGAATTGGGCGTTCCAAATTGGGTAAAAAAGGGGAGACCACCCCCAAAAAAGTACTTTTTTAACTCTAAATCATGCTTCTGTTCTACAGCAGTATGCATGTGTGACAGAATTG
>NC_068286.1:47079073-47181573 GCF_025860055.1 Xyrauchen texanus
CACACACACACACACTCAGACACACACACACACACACATACAATCAGACACACACACACACACTCAGACACACACACACACACACACACTCAGACACACACACACACACACACACTCAGACACACTCACACACACACACACTCAGACACACACACACACACACTCAGACACACTCACACAAACCCACACTCAGAAACACACACACACACTCAGACACACACACACACACACACACTCAGACACACACACACACACACATACAATCAGACACACACACACACACTCAGACACACACACACACACACACACACACACTCAGACACACACACACACACTAAGACACACACACACACACACTCAGACACACACACACACACACACACTCACACACACACACACACACACTCAGACACACACACACACACACACACACACACACTCAGACACACACACACACTCACACAGACACACACACACAACACACACACACACACACACTCAGACACTCAGACACACACACACACACACACACACACACACACACACACACACACACACACACACACACACACACAGACTTTCACTCCTTCAATATACAGTATTTATGCCAACAGAAATAAAATCAATATTCGTTCACAAATATGTTTGCTAGATATCGATGGCACAGAACTGCTGTTTTCTGATCGTTCTGCAGCATGACTGAAAACTGTGTGAGTCTCCATACTGCCATCTTGTGGTGATTTCTAGAACTGCCTTCTTTGCCTAAAATAGTCCATGGAAGCACTCTCTTGTTTTCAGGACATATTTGATTGAGTTAAATGCTGAACTGAATGCTGTGTTTAAGTTCTCATCATGAGATGTTAAGGTGGTACCTGAGTCCAGGTCGACTGCAGTGACTGTGACGATGATCTCTCCTGGTTCTCTGTTCTCCATGACAGTGGTTTTGTAAACATGCTGCTGAAACATCGGATACTGGTCATTAACATCCAGAACCTTCACGGTGAGTGTCTGCGTGGAGGACAGGGAGGGGACGCCACCGTCTGTGGCCTGGACCGTGAGGATGTGGACTTGCTGGGATTCGTAATCCAGGGAAGAGTTCAGGTACAGATGCCCTGAGAGAGGGAGAGAGAGATAGAAAGAGAGAGAGAAAGAGAGAGAGAGAGAGAGAGAGAGAGAGAGAGAGAGTGAGAGATAGTGTGTGAGAGAGAGAGAGAGAGAGAGAGAGAGAGAGAGAGAGAGAGAGAGAGAGAGAGAGTAAAGTTAAAATACAGTTCAATTCTCTTAAGTTCAACAATCTTTCCTTTATTCAGTTGCATTAAAATTAATGCCGTTATAACAGGGTATTTAGACCTTTAGACCCTCATGTCCATGTGTCAAGGTCAAGAGTATTTAATTTATTTATTTTTAAATATGATATAAGAAAAATAAGATTTGATTTTCATGAAAAGGCATGTTTTGTTCAGATTAAATTGAGTAATTCTAAGACAATTTCTTGACTATTACTTGCTCAAAAATTCATGATATTTGTCGAAATATTTTTTACCTTGTTTAACTTGATGAACCACAATTTCACTGTGTTAGTCATTCATTATTTTTTATTTATTTATATATTTATTTTTAAATGGCATAAAGATTTTTCACAAATAAATACAAAGATTACATTTCTAAGAACTTGCCACATCAGGGCCATTTATTTAAAGGGACAGTTCACCCAAAAATGTAAATTATCTCATCATTTACTCACCCTCATGACATCACAGATGTGTATAACTTTCTTTCTTCTGCAGAACACAAATGAAGATTTTTAGAAGAATATTTCAGCTCTGTAGGTCCATACAATGCAAGTGAATGGTGACCAGAAACCTCTTAAAAGGCACCTATTATGCCCCTTTTCACAAGATGTAATTTAAAACTTTGGTGTCCCCAGAATGTGTCTGTGAGGTTTCAGCTCAAAATACCCCACAGATCATTTATTATACCAATTTTGGGGTGGGTATAAAAACAAGCTTTTTTGTGTGTGTGTGTGTGTGTGTGTGTGTGTGTGTGTCTTTAAATGCAAATGAGGCAAGGCAGCATAAAAGTAATCCATACGACTCCATTGGTTTAATCCATGTCTTCTGAAGCGATATGATAGGTGTGGGTGAGAAAGTTATTTTTTACTATAAATCTCTACTTTCACTTTCACTTTTAGGTGTGAAAGTGAAACTAATCAGGCACCACATGTGACGTTCAGATGTTAAATTGAAACATTGATCTGTTTCTCACCCATTCCTATCATATCACCTCTGAAGACATGAATTAAACCACTGGAGTCTCATGGATTACTTCTATGCTGCCTTTATGTGCTTTTTGGAGCTTCAAAATTTTGGTCACCATTCACTTGCATTGTATGAACTACAGAGCTGAACTATTCTTCTATACATCTTCATTTGTGTTCTGCAGAACAAAGAAAGTCACACACATCTGGGACGGCATGAGGGTGAGTAAATGATGAGAGAATTTACATTTTTGTGTGAACTGCCCCTTTAAAGAAAGAAAGTGGCATCTATTCTAATTTCATGCTGTCTTTAACAGTGATTTTCTCTTTGACTTAGACCCCTAAAATCATGCCATAGTTAGCAGGTTACCTGTCCTTTCCATGCGAAAGTAGCCTTCATCATTGCCCGATATCAGACTGCAAATGACGTGTCCGTTACTCCCTTCATCTTCATCTTTTGTTAATACGTGATGAACCAAGAGTCCCACCTCTGTGTCCTCTGAGACAGAAGCTATTTCCATGGAGACAAACGTGGGCCTGTTGTCATTGATATCAAACAGAATGACCTGAACAATGACCGAAGGATGTTTCCTATTGTTGGGCTCCTCCGTGTGGTCGCTGGCAGTCACTTTAAACACAAAGCCCTCGGTGCGCTCTCGGTCCAACTGGGCATTTGTTGTGACAACTCCAGTGTGAGGGTCGATGTGGAAAGGTAGCTCGTCTTTGCCAGGATCGGGGTCATATGTCAAAGAATAATAAAGCTCACTGTTACGCAGGCTTCCATCCCCATCGTGTGCCTTAAAGACATACAGTTCTGTTCCACGGGCAACATCCTCATGCACGCCACACACTACAACACTGTCATCACAGGGGAACCAGGGAGCATGGTCATTAACATCAACAACACTGATCGTCACAAACACAGTGACATTGAAAGTGGGAGGGGCTTCCGCACGGACAACCAAGAAGTACCGCTGAGTGACTTCATAGTCCAGATGTTGTGCCACATACAGGTCCCCACTATTGCTTTTGACACCAAACTGCAAACTGCCATCCCCCTCGACGATAGAGTATCGGGAATGTCTTTCGGGCACCTTAGAAATTCCAAGTGAGCCGATGACAGTTCCCAGTCTCACATCTTCCTGCACAGTGAAGTGTCTGGGGCCCTGGAAATCAGAGTGCCCATCGTATTCGTCTGACGCATATACCTGAAACAAAACAGGAAGTCTGAATAAATATTCAAAGACATTTAAAGGTTGAGTCGAGACGTGCCTGGTTAGGACATGCTACAGGATTGGAACTATTAGTGAACGTGCTCATTTTTATATCAGTAATTATATTTGCACTGACTAAAATGTGAATTCTTGATATCAAAATTGGAATTTCAACTAGTTAATAGACACTGTAATAGAATTACACAATATTTCATTCACTCCTAATTAAAACACAATAACAGATATCTAGAAATATCTAAATTCTGAACTCGTTGGAATTCCAAATACACATATTAGTAAAGTATTTCATACTAGTAAAAATTTTAAATTATATATATATATTTTTATATCATTAATTTAATTGTTACTAGTAAAAATATCCATTCCTGATTTTTTTAATATTTATTTTCTTATTTTGTAATAATTACAACTAGTGAAATTGCTAATTTGGTATTTCAGACATCTGGAAATTGGATTTCGGATATCAATAAGTTGGAGATTTCTTAAAAGGCACCAATTATGCCCCTTTTCACAAGATGTCATTTAAATCTTTGGTGTCCCCAGAATGTGTCTGTGATGTTTCAGCTCAAAATTCCCCACAGATCATTTATAATACCATGTTGAAAATGTCAATTTTTGGGTGGGAATAAAAACAAGCTGTTTTTGTGTGTGTGTGTCTTTAAATGCAAATGAGCTGGTGCTCCCCGCCCCATATCCAGAATTGGGCGGAGTTTTGATATCTCTGCTTGGGATAACTAGACATCATAATCAACATGACTGACAGTGTAAATAGTGTTCAGCCCAAGTCTTTAAGAATGAACCTGGAAGTTTCCAAATGATTATTTTATACATTTATTTATTTGTTGTAGTTTTTTCAGCGGTTTTACAACAATGGATGAGCAACACACACACACACACACACACACACACACACACACACACACACACACACACACAAATACTGTTACATCGTTTGCTATACACTATAACCAAACAACACAAACAAACATGTCCGTCAGCAGTGTCCGTCAACAGTCGTGGGCGGGGCCTGTACAAAGTGACATCACTTTATACAGACTCTGCGAACGGCTTGTTCTGAGAGAGTGTTTATGATTAATGGGGATTAAAACAAAAGGAACGGGTGGATTTTTATCATTATAGGGTGGTTGTGCACACACACACTGCCAACACACATTTATGATCAAACACCGTGAAAACGTGAATTTTGCATAATAGATCCCCTTTAAAGGTATCTAAAAATACTTTTTTTTAACAAGTTACAATAACATTAATGGTATCAAAAATCTAAATTTTACTGATATCAAAAATGATGATTTTTACTATTTGTAATAATTTTTTAGATATCAGGAATGGACATTTGCATTAGCAACCATGTAATTATGGATATAAAAAAGGCAAATTTTGCACACTAAAGAGAACCGCCAGTAACAAAATATTTGTATCCCTACTCTGCCATACATATTAGAGACGTCATACACCTTATAAAGTCCCACTAAGCACCTGTATGTGAACAACTGCAATCTCCTCCAGAGGAAAAGGGCCATTGTCCTTGGCAACAACTCTCAGGGTGTAGCGAGTCTGTGGGTTTGTGGAGAACTGTGCTGTCACCTTGATATCCCCATTACGGCTATCAATACTAAAGTGGCCCAGCTGATTATCTAGGTATGTGGAAGAAACACAGCACATCTCAGATTACATCAAAAAGAGATTTACCCTTCAATACATTATACTAAATTACTAATATACTCAAATTAATTCATTATTAATTTACCTTTCATAGAGAAGTTGACAGTTCCATTTTCTCCAGCATCCAGGTCTTTAGCAAACATACTGATTACAACAGAACCCACTGGGATGCCTTCCCACACCTGCACGTGAAACATTGTGCTGATTGGCAATACAATATAAACAGAGGATGAGTGTACATCAAATGTATAATTTAACTGAGGGTTCATTTAACTTCAGTACAATGTACAATTGTGTTTTATTGCCTGTGTACTGCAGACTATGTATGATTATGACCTGGACGTTTAGCTCTTTAGTTGCAGGCAGGTGTGTGAACTGTGGGCTGTTATCATTGACATCTGTGACTAGGATGTGAACCATAGTTGTCGAGTTGAGACGAGGTTGACCCTGATCTGTGACCATCACCCTCAACACATGCTGCGCATGCTCCTCACGATCCAAAGCCACCAGGTTTATGATTTCCCCTACAGCCAGAGATATAGTGAAACATGAAAAATAAAGAAAATACAGGGTAACACTTTATTTTTTATGGTCCAAAATGGATATTTTACTGTCTATAAGTGACTTATCATCTGGCTTGTTATAGCTAGTAAACAGTGTTTCAACAAACATTCAGTAGACTATCGCTAGCATGTATATTGACTATTAATGATCTTTTAATGAACTGATGTTATCAAAAATTATGTAAGTAGGTCATTAATAGAGAGGTTATTAATAGAGGCTACTGATATTCTACTGAATGTTTGTTGAAACACTGTTTACTAGCTACAGCAAGTCAGTTGATAAGCTGTTATTTTGCGGCTGTTATACTGGCTATTGAGAGTCTACTGAATGTTTGTTGAAACACTGTTTACTAGCTATAGCAAGTCAGTCAATACGCTGTTAATTTGATGCTGTTATATTGGTTATTGATAGTCTACTGAATGTATGTTGAAACACTGTTTACTAGCTATAGCAAATCAGTCGATAAGCTGTTATTTTGCGGCTTTTATACAGGCTAGCGATGGTTACTGAATGTTTGTTGAAACACTGTTTAGTAGCTATAGTAAGTCAGTTGATAAGCTGTTATTTTGATGCTGTTATACTGGCTATTGATAGTCTACTGAATGTTTGTTGAAACACTGTTTACTAGCTATAGCAAGTCAGTCGATAAGCTGTTATTTTGATGCTGTTATACTGGCTATTGATAGTCTACTGAATGTATGTTGAAACACTGTTTACTAGCTATAGCAAATCAGTCGATAAGCTGTTAATTTGCTGCTGTTATACTGGCTATTGATAGTCTACTGAATGTTTGTTGAAACACTGTTTACTAGCTATAGCAAGCTGTTATTTTGCTGCTGTTATATTGGCTATTGATAGTTTACTGAATGTTTGTCGAAACACTGTTTACTAGCTATAGCAAGTCAGTTGATACACTGTTATTATGCTGCTGTTATACTGGCTAGCGATAGACTACTGAATGTTTGTTGAAACACTATTTACAAGCTATAGCAAGTTAGTCTATAAGTCACTTATAGTCAGTTCAGTATCTACTTGGGACTATCCAAATAAAGTGTTACCAAATACTGAGATTAATATTTATTATGTTTTTGACAGAAGATCTGACCTGTTCTGGGGTTGATTCTAAAGTATTTTCCATCAGACAGCAAGATGAAGGATAACACACCATTATTATGAGAATCTCTGTCGGTAGCTTTTACCATTCCAATTACCCCATGAGGGGACGGTCCCTCCTGCACGCTGAAGAAGTACACATCCCTACTGAACACTGGTGCACTGTCATTCTCATCTTGAACCATGACAACCACCATTGCTGTGGCAGTGGCCTCTGTTTTGCCAAACTGCACCGTTGCGCAGACTCTAAATCTGTACATGGGTTCAGTTTCGTAGTCAAGACTCTGTGTTAAAAACATCCATCCACTCTCTGGGTGGATCCTGAATGGCGGGACTCCAGTGAGGCGTTGGAGAGAGTAAGTGATGATGGGGGGCGCTGTTGCAGGGGTTCTTGCATGCTGGGCTGTGGTTCCATGAGCCCGTACCTGAATAACTCTGGTGTCTTTCTGAGCACTTTCTCCAATTTCAACCTGGTACACCAAAGTTTCAAAGGCCAGAGTGTCTTCTACATGGCCTGAAGAGTCCAGCTCTATAACAAGACCTAAAGTAGAACTCAATGAAGGATTACCCTCATCCTCAGCTATAACACTGAGCTCATATCTCTTGGTAGAATCTCTTAAGAGGTCACTGCTTAGCATAAGAGTCCCAAGATGTGGGTGAATGGTAAATAAGCGGCTCTCAGGACGTAACAAGTAATGAATTCTGCCATTAAGATGGCTGTCACTATCATGAGCAAGTGCAATGAAGAGTGGCGTCCCTGGAGAGGTGTTATGAGATACGGTTATGTGTTCAGAGGTCTTTGAGAACACAGGAGGGTTGTCATTGACATCAGTGATGGAGACATTGACCTGAGCATTGCTGTAGATAGGGAGGGTACCTGTGTGGAACTGTAAGGTCAGGAGAACATAAGAAAGGGACTCGTGGTCCAGGGGCTGGTTAGTGGTGATGATGCCTGTCTGAGCATCCACTGAGAAAAGCCCCTGTGGATCACCAGAGGATATGACGTATGAGACTGCCTCCACTGAATCTGCAATTAGAAGGACAAATACAGCCAAAATATCATAGAAATAAAATATCAACACAATGGAAAGTTCATTTCGAACTAAATTTCTATTTGCAGGGTTTCAGGAATTTTATTTACAGGTACAGAAAATGAAACGTGAACAGGTAAAGAAAATGTATGTTTTCTAAAGGCCCCGATATACTTCATACAAAATCGACGAATAGGTGTGACGTCATTTAGATAAAAATCTGGCCAGAAAGAAGGTGTTAATGCATTCATGTCAGTGGTTCATAGCAGCTCGCCTGGTGAACTTTCAGGAAAACTTCTGACTGGCTGCTAAACTCCTTCTTACTGTTATTGGTCCACATCATCGGTAGGTACCTAGAGCTCCACCTACTTCTAAGCTCACAGCTTATTCTGTTTACATCCTTCAGTCAGTCAAAATCAGTCAACAGGAACACACCGGCGTGTAGAGTTATTAGCGAGCTTAAGTCCTCATGGTGGCGTAGTGACTCGCCTCAATCTGGGTGGCGGAGGAAGAATCTCAGTTGCCTCCGCGTCTGAGACCGTCAATCCGCGCATCTTATCACGTGACTTGTTGAGCGCATTACCGTGGAGACTCTACCCTCGCTTGCAACCGGGCCAATTTGGTTGCTAAGGAGACCTGGCTGGAGTCACTCAGCACGCCCTGAATTCAAACTCGTGACTCCAGGTGTGATAGTCAGCGTCAATACTCGCTGAGATACACAGGCTCCTGAGCATCTTCATATTTAAATGTACATCAAACTCCTCCCACAGTGGCGTGGTGGGTGTCTGAATGTTCTCAATCAGTATACCGTTGCTCTGCTGTTTCGAACATAATATCACCACTGAACGAAGACGGAAGTATGTCAAGGTCTTAATGCATCACCCCTACCATTTGTGATAACAGCCCCAATGTCCCAATCCTACTGTTTGGCATTAGAGAGTTTGCTTGGCTGTGGGACACTAAAGCCCCAAGAGATTAAAGGATCCGCCCCCCTCTCCAACTCAGAAACTCAGAAATTCTGTCTCTTCATTTGACTTGAGGAGTGGGATAATCAGCTAATCTAAACGACAACCTCAGATGACTGTCTACTGTCTTCTATTATGTGGAAGTCTAATGATTTTTGTCTGTTTACACACATGCGTGAGCCAAAAAAATATTTTAAAAAATCACTCAAATAATTCAAGAGTGATTCAATGAAGCAATTCAATATCTCATACTCCTTACACCACTTCAGTAATACAATATTTCATGCATTAATGCATCATTTTTAAATTGAGCCTAAACAGATCAAGTCATTTGTTTAATTGTATATTATTTTGCAGTCATATACCTATGTAAACACCTTAAAATAAATATAACTCCAATGCAAAATAACAACCATTACCTTTCTTTTATGTCACCTTATATTCACAAACACATCTGTGCCATTAAAGATACAGATACGCTTATCAATTTACAATTAAAAGTAGAAAATGATGATAATAAGTGCTTTTCAATCTTTGAGCATGTTACTGTTTTTAACCATAATAGCTTGGGTAACCACTGGGAATGGGATGCCTTTCACCAAATATACTGATTTATATTCACCTTGAAGACTGAGAGAGACAAAAGAAACAAAGCACACTAAATACCTCTTTAATCCACCATAACAACTCTGCCAACTGGACTGACATTTAACCCTCTGATGCGCTCACCCCTGACCCGTAAACTGGATTAGTCACTGGGGTGACGATGTCTGAACGTACTAGAGTAATAGTGGACAAGGGACGATGTCAAAAAGGGTGGCAGTGTTTTGACACCAGGACTATAATTGTGTTGCATAACTTTCAACTGAGTTTCAAGCTTTGTATTGATTACTGATATTGTCATTTATTTTAAAAACATACCTCTATCAAATGAACAACCCATCCGTATACAGCAGCCCCAAAAGGTACTTGGAAACTTAAGGCACACACAAAAAACTCACTTGGTCATTTTGGCCATTATTTTAATTACTTTGACCCACTGGTCCAAATTTAACACTGGCGACCCTGGCAGAGTAACCACCACAGGCCCAACCAATCATTGTCTGAAGCCTTAAACCACAAACCCAGTAAATTCAGAGGCTGTTGGGCTGGATAAATTCAGCATCAAAGCTCAAAAAACAAAGCTAGATTGCTCAGACTCATTATAACGAAGCTATGCGTATTTCCACTGTAAACACCAGACGTGATGATGAGACACGCGTTCAGTTCACAGGACTCCCGTGTCATGCAGCAGCTCGAACTCGAACTTTATTATCCCCATCATAGAAAATATTTGTAACGAATGTTATATATGTGAATTGATGGCTGAGAGTTGTATTAATTAGGCTATATATTTGAATAACTTCTAACCTGTTTTTGAAAACCAGATCATGTTGTTAAATATTCAAATGCTCTCGAAACTCCTGTTTTTCTCGATCAACTAAAATGAAATGTTATTTCCAAATATCATGTGTGAATTTATTGCATAGACTGTAAAAAAAAGATGGCAGACGCCCCTTCGCTCTTTTCCATTGGTGAGAACTGAAGCCGCCAGTGTCCCGATATGGCGCTGACATCTTGGGACTTGAGTCTGCGCAGTTGCGATTTCGGGACCAGACCTGCGCAGTAGTGAGCAGGAAGTAAAGCCGCGAAATCAAGGCCCCGCCCTCACTCTCGCTCAATCAATCGCAAGGACACGCCCCTGCACTTTTGACTTTTGACTTACGACGGTGTGAAATAATTAATTATAGAAATTTAGATATTAAATTTAAAGCTCCAATCTCCTCAGAAAAAAAGTCAGTTGGTGCTTCAGTGTCTACTTCGCTCAGAGAACCTGTCAATCACAGCTGTCAATCATGATGTCACAGCAGCGTTTTTATAGCATCAAATAACTAAAAACAAACTTATTTTGAAAACAAACACTTGAAATGACATCAACGTGATAGAAACGACAGTAAATGACAGAAACTATCTTTGGAAAAAAGATGTGAAGTGTAATTTAATTGTTTAGTTGGTCTCAGGTCCCGTTGAATAACATGGGGAGGCGGGGTTTATGACCTATACTAAGACCAGCCACCGGGGGGCAAGCGAGACGTTTTGGCTTCACTTTTGAGGGCTTGTGCGGCACACTTGATTTATTGCGATGAATGTCACAGATAGCTCTGAATATATCTTTTCACATGCTGTAATATTTTGACCCTTTTATGCTTTTTCTCTCTTTCCTCGCTATCACAGCAATGTCTGTCCTCCACTTAAATGAGCGTAGACTTGCAGTGACACGATCAGAGAAAACGAAAAGTTATTTTATTGACACTATAGTGGAGACATGACGACCACACCAATTTCCACCATTTTTCTCCATCATTCTCATCCACCCAGAGACATGCCAGCGAACTGTGCTAGGGAAAAACAACCAAAATTTGTCCATTCTATAGTTACAATGACCATTCTGTTTTCCAAAATTTGAAGGGAAAATCCCAATATAATAATTAATATCTGTTCTCAACCACAAGTTGATTGATCTTTCATTATTCTGAAAGTAGACAACCTTTCGTAGCTAAATGTCCTAAATACACCCCTGGAAACAATTCACTAAACACCAAACCAAAGGTTTCTACTCGTAACTACTGGTGTAGTTCATCACATTAAATATGGACATGTTACACTAACTTGGACAACCAGATAGTGTCCAGTTACTTTTTGCCTTAAAGGAATAGTCCAAACAAAAATTGTAATTCTCTCATCACACTTCCTAAGCCCAAAACTGATTGGATCGCTTCAGATTAAACAGAGTCGTCTGGATTATATTTATGCTGCCTTTATGTCCTTTTTGGAGCTTGAATGTTTGGTCACCATTCACTTGCATTGTATGGACAAACAGACATCATATCTCCATTAAAATATCTTTGTTTGTGACAACATGAGGGTGAGTAAATGATGAGAGGAATCCCATTCCTTTAATGTTAAACAGTATATCTCTTATTTTATGATTTTTAAATGTAATAATATGTTAGGTCAATAAGCAGTATGCTCAGGAAAAGCATGGTAAACTCACTGGCAGGGGTGACAGCTTGAACCAAACCAACAGAGGAGCCCACGGGTGCATCCTCAGAGATGGAAAAGGTGTAGTGGGATTTCTGGAAGAGGGCCGGGGGCTGGTCGCTGTGAAGGATGTTCACTGTTATATTAGCAGGAAGAACCGCAGACATGCCGCCTCCGTCCCAAGCAGAGACAGACAGCTTCACACTGCTACTGTGCAGCTGAGACAATAAAGAGCTCAAGAAGACAGCTCCTGAGGAACACACAAATTAAAAAGACAAATGACATTTAACAGGACTAAAGCATCCAACACTGAGCCATCCTCATGACATGGTGGATCCCACCTTTGACAGATGGTACAGTACCCGCTAGATTCTGTCGCCTTGATCTACTTTAAAATCCTTAGCATCTGTTGATTTAAACCCTCTTCGGGTCCTGTCACTAGCATCATGTGGCCCCTCGGATGGATGGAGAAACACTGTCCGTGTCATAGTCAAATCAGCAGCCTGTACTCTCAGAACGGACAATGCACGATACCAATGCTGGGCGAGAATGCGAACGGGGTACATGCATATGTCGCATTGGGACGTCTGTTTAATTGCAGTGAATTGGTTCGTTCAGACAAAAGGGAAGTAAAAGTGACTTACAGACTCCCCAATGCTACTTGAGAGTGAGAACACACAGGAGAGACAATGCTTAATATGCAATGTACAAAAGGAGAAAATGTGAACATGTAAACTGTCGAGGGCAGTGACAGAAGCTCTAAAAACGCATTAAAAAAAACCGTCTCTATTTCTATTAAACTAATAAAAGCAATGATTCCTATCTTTGGTGTCTCAAACCCAAAACACTTCAATCACTTATGCAGTCAATAATAATAATAATAATAATAATAATACATATTGTACAACAGTTAGTTCCGGACCTTGAGGTGCTGTTCCAAAAGTGCTGATATTTAGCATAACAGCACTGGGACGCTTCACTATTTTTGGCTTTCCAAATAGAGGTGTGGCTACTGATTCATCGTTCATTTTTATTTCTTTCAATGATTCGTTCAGTGAATATTTCTGCAGATTTACTCATAACTAAAAACAAATGTGCATGTTTTATGTTATTAATGTAATTAAAAAACAGCGAGTCGTTCTGCTTATTAAAGGGACAGTTCACCCAAAAATAAATATTCTCTCATCATGTACTCACCCTCATGCCATCCCAGATGTGTATGACTTTCTTCAGCAGAAGAATATTGCAGCTCTGTAGGTTCACACAATGCAAGTGAATGGTGACCAGGACTTGTAAGCTCCAAAAAGCACACAAAGGTAGCATAAATGTAATCCATACGAATCCAGTGGTTTAATCCATGTCTTCAGAAGTGATATGAGAGGTGTGAGTGTGAAACAGATCAATATTTAAATCAATTTTTCCTCTAAATCTCCACTTTCACTTTCAGATGTTAAAGTGAATCAAAACAGGCACCACATGTGACTTTCAGATGTAAAAGTGAAAGTGGAGATTTAGAGTAAGAAATTACGTTAATATTGATCTGTTTCTCACCCACACATACTATATCGCTTCTAAACATTTAAGTCGTATTTTATTTGCATTTTGGAGCAACAAAGTTCTGGTCACCATTCAGTTGCATTGTATGGACCTACAGAGCAGAGATACTCTTCTAAAAATCTTCATTTGTGTTCTGCAGAAGAAAGAAAGTCACACACATCTGGAACAGCATTAGGGTGAGTAAATGATGAGATAATTTTCATTTTTTGGGTGAACTGTCCCTTTAAGTAAAAGGTTCAGTTTATCTAAAGGTTCACTTTCATTGATTGATTCAGATTAAAAATTGAACTCATTTGCAAAACTGATGTTGGGTACAAACAAATAATAAAAAGACATGAAATAAAGCTTAAGCACTGAATGAAAATGCTGAATGAACGTGTCCATCCACTGTGCCAAGGTTTTTACACAGCCCTCAATCAACACTCATGCCCAGAAAGGTTTTAGGAAAGTGCTGTGTAAATCCACAGGCCTCCTGTTGGGAGGTGACAAAAGTAATTACTGTATCGGCTACAGAAGACTTACAAGAGTCTGACCCTCGTGAAAAGAGACTCAACATGTCTCAACAGGATAAGTGAGTTATCAACGCATGCCCATGGACCATCATTTAATGCACGTACAAAGCATCCCAGTATGTTTCATAAGTTATGTACTGTTTTTAAATCTCAAAGTCACAGTGGATGCTAACTCAGAACATATTACCTGTTGACTGGTCCACGGTGAATAAAGAGGCAGAATCTCCGGGTAAGAGCTTATAAGTGATTTGCCCGTTGTCGCCAGTATCCCGGTCAGAGGCAAAAACGCTAAGGAGCTCAGTGCCAGGTGGAGCATGGCTGCTCACGCTTGTGATGTAGTTCTCAGGACTAAAAACTGGAGCATTATCGTTCACATCCTCCACGTCGATGTGAACAAATGTCTGTGAACTGAGACCATCCTATTCAGGAAGAAAAGGTTTCGATTAAGAACGGCTTCGAGTTTACATAGTGCAGGTTTAACCAACTTGACACTCACTTGATCTTCAGCTTTAATCAACAGGTCAAAGATTACAAGGCCTGCTTCACGATCAATGTCTTGGGATACACAGATTGCCCCAGTAACAGGGTTGATGTGAAAGAAAGGGTGGGAATCCTTGCTGACGTAGCCATCAGAGACGGAGTACCGCACTGACCCAAACTCAGCATCATCGGCATCGATGGCAGTGACCTGGTACAGATGGAAATATCATAAATATGGCTGCATCTTCTTGGCTTTTAAATGCTAGGAATACTCAGAATCCCATCTAGGAAAAAGTACATGTCAGAAGTGTTCACATAGCATTCAGTATTCTTAAACATTAAGACTGACCTGCTCTTGGAGCAGAGGACAGATCTTCCCTTGAAACACTACTGAGGAACAGCACCATGACGGTAGAGTAACTCAGAGTAATCTGCAGGTGCTGAAAGACGCTGTATAATGCGCTTTGTGTTTTTAACATGCCGCTAAGACTCTTAGGCTAATTGAAAACACACTTCTTGTGCTTATATAGAAACATACAGATTAAAAGATTATTCTCAGATGTACATTAGCAGATTCGCAGATGTTAGGTTTTGTTTTTTACACTTGTGAGATCATAACTAGTGCTAGCGTTGCATCACATCCTGTAAGTGTCTTAGAGGAATATACCACAAATATTTATTTAAACTCATTCTTTCTTTTCTTTAAAAAAAAAGCTAAATTCGGGGTCTGTGTATCTCAGCGAGTATTGACGCTGACTATAAACCTGGAGTCGTGAGTTTGAATCCAGGGCGTGCTGAGTGACTCCAGTCAGGTCTCCTTAGCAACCAAATTGGCCCAGTTGCTAGGGAGGGTAGAGTCACATGGGGTAACCTCCTCGTGGTCGCTATAATGTGGTTCTCGCTCTCGGTGGGGCGTGTGGTGAGTTGTGCGTGGATGCTGCGGAGAATAGCGTGAAGCCTCCACATGCGCTACGTCTCCATGGTAACGCGCTCAACAAGTCACGTGATAAGATGCGTGGATTGATGGTCTCAGACGAGGAGGCAACTGATATTCGTCCTCCGCCAACCGGATTGAGGCGAGTCACTACGCCAGCATGAAGACTTGGAGCGCATTGGGAATCGGGCATTACAGATTGGGGGAGAAAAGGGGAGAATATAAAAATATATATATATATTTTAAAAAAAATTAAAAAAATCGAGGTCTTACAATGGAAGTCAATGGGCCAATTTTTTTTATAAGCATAAATGTGACGCTTATAATTTTATAAAAGCACTCACATTCATTCTTCTGTTAAAACTCATGTATTATTTGAGCTGTAAAGTTGTTTTAGGATTTAGGGTTTGCTGACTTTACATCGTCATGGCAACAGAGTTGTAAAATTGTCTATATCTCTACACAGATGTGGTTAGTGCGTGATTTTATGACAGTAACACACATATTGTTTATGTCTTGTGTCTATACCTTTGAAACAGTGAGTATTTTAATTATTAAACCCCATTGACTTGCATTGGAAGTGTCTCACTGGAACACACATTTGTGCTCTTTTGTATAGAGAGAAAAGGAGGCACGAGTCAAAATACATGTTTGTGGTAATCAGCATTATGCAGCAAATGCTGTCGATTGAGCTGAACTGGTATTGAACCCGGAACTTTCCTTTAACTTAAGCGTTAAAAATGCGATGAGCAATTCTGTGCCAGTATATGTTAAAGGTGGTTTCTGTTGATGAAGTGGCAAGAGACATTGAAAATAATCTTGCTGATCCAAGTCCAGGAAAGAAAAGACCATGATTATTCAGGACAGGTGCTCGCAAGTAGGTTAAGCTTTCTAACGAGGTTTACGTTACCATGAATATGACACACAAAGACCTCGGACCTTGATCTTTGATTCCAACAATGCAAATGTTTTCTGTTTCTACTTCATTTTATTGGCTCGAAAGAAAACGATGACCGAGGTCAGACGTTAAACTTGATTAACAAGTGCAGATAAAGCAAGGAAAAATGACATGGATTGAACCAGAGGAAACACTAATCAGGACGAGCAAACCAATCCTTTTCTATTATCTGCCGTCTTCGGCAGCACCTTATGATCCCAGCCTTTCTTTCATAGAAGTGATATTACACAAGTTTTATGACTCCAGTGGGTGGAAGGACTGGGACCTCAAGGTCAAAGTTTACTGCCTGACAAAACACTGCATGCACAGAAAAATCAGTAAATGCTTTCCACTGAAAATATCTTTAAATTGAACACGTTCTTCAAGTAATAACCACTAAGCACTGCTAAAGATACAATTTACTGCATGCCAAGGCAAACACAATGCACACAATGCACCTCGCAAACAATGAACACCTTATCTGAAAACTAACAACACCCAAGTGATTTGAAGAAAAATGGGCATTTTCTATAAATAGCTTGATGTGGAATTAAAAGTAGGTGTTTTTCCAATAAATTGGTACTATAAATAGGATTGTGTACACTTGTGCCAGCCGGCAGATTTGGTGCCATGTTTCTCAAACTGGGATGCAAAGCGGGCACCAGTGTGTTGTGGCTACTTCCCAACACTGTTGTCTTTGTTTCTGCAGAAAAACCCCAGTACTGTCTCTGTTTTGGAGAGTAAGTGTGTGTGTGTGTGTGTGTGTGTGTGTTGTGAACATAGCGTCTCTTAATGCCTTGTAGTGTGATCACTACAATGTTTTATTTGTTATGCGCTGGCCTTATCCACAATAGTTAAAGCAGCACTGTGGGTGCGTCTCAGTCAGTTCCCAAGGTCAGTAGTCAGGGCAGTAATCAGTGCCATTTTAGGGGCCATATCATTCGCAAAATCGTTCCAGTGCACTGAAACGTTCACTCCCTAAAAACATCCCACAATGCACCGCAAGGGTGAAGATTTGGCTTGAACATTGCAGTGTGAAGCATGTTTCCATTGATCATGGGATAATTAATGGCGGGGTTGTACTTGCGGAATCTACGCCCCTGATGCACCGTTAAAACCAGGGAGCGTTGTTGCTCATTATGATCCCTGATGGGAAACAACGTCACATCTTCTGAAGTCTCACGTCATGTCGAGCACAAGCTCGTTATCGTGTCGACGGTGATTGAGTCATAAGTATCCCAATGTTCGGTGGATCAACACCCTTACCAGTGCCCGAAGTAGTGTTCACGATGTACTGATTCACGACATAGGGAGCTGATTTAGACACAAGGGTGTGTAACTTTTGGCCCTCTAGTGGTTCAAGCATAGAACTGCAATTTACTCGCGGAGGAACAGTGTTTTAGTAATTACGTGAGTTGGGCTTTGGCTCTGTTCAAGGAGTACCGGTGTAACCATGGTAACAGGTGATCAACTTATCAGAGCGAATGTCACTAACGACAACAAAACTCGCCCATTCCCTCAAAAACAGAAATAAATAAATAACGTAAAGAAGAAAAAGACGGATATCCACAAAATATTAGCGTGTGAGTAGAGTATCTTCCGCTGTTGTTCTGACGTCTTCAAAACAACTGTTTCAAAATAAATAGCATTACAAACGTTAGACAACGATTGCTAGTCATATCAGATAGTCATACCGTGCATGGAAACTATTATAACTTAGTTAGCAGGCGTATAGTCTAAAGTAGTAACTGGTTTGGAGATTGGCGTTGTTACGAGTTTAATGTAAATTTTTCCCATTGTCCTTCCTTGATAAATGATATCAAGCACTGCAGTACCACAATCCATAATAAAATACCACTGCGGCAGGGCGGAGGGCGGGGTCGTGATTCCGCACACCCGGCCACCTGAGAGCGGAGCTACGGCCACCAACCGTGAGGGGAGGAGGGGCTCCTGGCTGACCGCCTATAGCGGGAGGACCATTGCCAGAGGCGGGGAGATATCCACGCGGTGGGCCGGAGGATTGCCTCCGATCCTCCCAGGGAGGTGCGGCTGTCGTCCATTAAATGGTGGAGGAGTGGCCGAGGACCATTTGTCTCCACCAAGTGTTTTCTTTCTCTCTCTCTCCCTCTCTCTCTCTCTCTCTCTCACTCTCACTCTCCCACTTCCGCTCCGTGTTAGCCTTTCCCTCTCTTTTTTTTTAAATGTTTTTTTAATTTGGCACGATCGCCGTTACGGCCTGTATGTGCAACCCTTTTTTTTTTTTTCCTCTCCTTGTCCCCTCCCTCATTCAGGTAGATGGGGATGACCTGCCAGCAGATGGGGCGGAAGCCACGCCCCTCCCCAGGGAAAGGGGGGGTTACGTCATGCCAGGGGCTCCCCGGCCTAAGAGAACGAGGGAGGAATGTGGAAGGGCGGATAGCCCCTAACCAGGCTAATTAGGGGTAAAGGCCGACCGAAGACGACAGTGCGACAGAGAGAGAGATTTACGGACAGCTGTCAGACACCTGTGTGTGTAAGAGACGGCCCAATAAAACGGTCCAGACGTGTCTCGCGAGAAAAACTCAATCTCTGGATTGTTCATTTCTAACAATAAAATCTTACATAGTGTAGCTTTAAAGCAATTAAATGGTGTTAAATCACTTACCAAATATCACAAGACATCACACAAGGCCATGTTGCACATAATAGTGGCAAATTATCACCATCATAGGATAGTTGCTAAAAACAAATTCAGCCAAGAACATTACTATCAATATTACCTGCAAGATGCATGTCCCAACTGCTGTGTGCTCTTTGATGGTAACGTTATAGAACTGTTGTTTGAATATGGGTTTATTGTCATTGATGTCCTCTACGTGGATGGTCACAGTGGCTGTGGAGGAGAGCGACGGAGAACCACCATCAGTCGCCATCACCAAGAACTTCAGCTCTGTCTCTTTCTCGTGGTCTAGGCCTGCAGCAGTCGTAATGAGACCTGATGCTGGATCTATATTGAACAGATGCTCCTGCTCTGACTGTTCAACAGAGTAGATGATTCCAGAGTTTTCTCCTTGATCTCTGTCAGTGGCCTTCACTTGGAAGAGAGCTGTTCCCTCATGCACATCCTCGGGAATTCTGTCCTCATAGTTGTTTTGGTTAAAAATCGGTGGATTGTCATTCACATCGGTGACCTTAACTTGAAATGTAGCCTCGCTCCTCAGCGGAGGAGAGCCGAAATCGGAGGCGATCACAGTGAGGTCATACGTGTCCTTCACCTCTCTGTCTAGAGGTCCATCCACGCAGAGAACATACAGAAAATCGGCAGTGGATTTGAGGGTGAACGTCCCATCGCCACCTTGGAGGAGTACATCGATCTTCTTGAACTCCCCTAAATCAGGGTCTGAAACTGCAATCCTAGCAACGTACTCTCCGAGCCCCGCTCCCTCCGATACCTCAGGTGCTCCGGCCTCATTCAGAAACAGGATGTTAATATTTGGGTGGTTGTCATTGACATCCAGGACTTTAATACTTACAAAAGTGCTGGAGGATTCAGGCTGAGTCCCAGAATCCCATGCGGTCACAATGAGCTCAAAGAATGCCTGATTTTCATAGTCCAAAAACTTATTGACTCTAATGATGCCTGAGGAGCTATCAATAATGAAATGCTCATTCGGGTCACTTTGACGGCGGTTGATCTCGTAGATGACCTGGCCATTGATGCCAAGGTCTGGGTCTGTCGCCAGTACCTGGCAGACAGGTGTCATTATTGGGGCACTTTCCAGAATGACAGCACGATACTCAGACTGACTGAACACAGGCTGGTTGTCATTTTCATCAAGTACAGTAACATGCACCAGTAACTGGCCTGTTTTAGGAGGCACACCACCATCAAACGCCTCAATCGTCAGTCTATAGAAGTCTGTAGTTTCTCTATCTAGTCTTGCTTGCAGAATAAGGTCTAAATTGAACACACCAGCTCCACTATTACGGATTTCTACTTTAAAAAGTTGCCTCATATCTCCATCAGTAATTCTGTAGCCCTGAGTGCCAAAATCAGCCTCATCCTGGTCCTGTGCTCCTTCCAGCTCAAAGCGGGTTCCAGGGAGGCTTAATTCAGACACATTCAACTGGATTCTGTTTACAGGGAATACCGGGGAATGATCATTTACATCCGTCACCTCAATGGTTACTTTAATAACCTCTCCTGTTAAAGTGGCGGCCGCGAACTCATATGTCTCCGTGCGCTCTCGGTCCAACACCACGGCGGTGGAGATGATGCCGGTGTCTCCATCGATCTCCAAGTCTCGGAGAACATCGGAGTCTTTGCTTTCAGATATAAAGAATCCAGAATTTGGGATTTCTGCGGGGAGTCCGGCTTTTATATCCCCGACGATAGTTTTTGCAGGTAACCCTTCCTCTACAGAGAGACTGAGATTGAACACCTGTGCGCTACAACAACCACACAAGAATGAAACTAAGATACATTGGAGCAAAGTCCGTGCGCAAAACTCCATTTTCATATGAAAACATACAATTAAAATAATAATAATAATAATTAAAAAAAATATATAAAAAAAAGTTAAGAGCATTCGGCATTCATTATAACGAAGAAATGACGTCTTGGAGCTTGAAGTTCACTCTCCAAAACTTTCCCATGAGCACTTATCCATCCGTGTCTTTACAGCCTCTTCGGACATCGCTTCTCCGTTATATATGTTAAATACAGAATACTGTCGGTTGCGAGGTTATGACAAAAATAAGGCAGATAAGAGGCAGATCGGAATGAACGTGCAGCATAAGCGCCTGTCTGTGACTCTGCCAGGCCAGAGAGTGTTTAGCAGAGACGGGACCACTTCTATTCAAATTAATGGAAGAAAGTGGAACGCCCAAATGTCTACGGATGTAGAAAGGAAGTCCCGCATTACAGGTAAAAGAGCCAATCACCTTTTAGATACAGACATCGACTGTCAATCAACTCTAGAATGCGCATGCGCGTTAGCTATACAAGACGGAGGGGGGGAAAAATAAGTTTTTTTGGCACAATATGAGGTTTGGATTCACAATTTATGATTCCAGTGTTGTCAGATTTTATTGCTGATTTGAAATATGTTCTTTGATCTTCATTTTGACCGACTGTTTTTGAGATTTTGGTGTGCCCCCGTTCAAGCAGACTGGAGCTGCACTGTCATGACTGGAAATAAGTTTTGTTCCAGAGATGACCGATAGTGGACTGACTTGCTTGAGAGACTTTGGCCAGGCGCACCGTGAGTCACGTGACGCGTTCAGCGCTCAGCACGTGTAGAGATCAAATAAGACAACATATTACACATATTTAATTAAACATATATTTGATGTTATAGTATGGTAGTTATATTGATCATATTTAATTTAACTTTAATATTTGATTAATGTTGATATATATATCTATTTATCTATCAATCTATCTATCTATCTGTCCGTCTGTCTGTCTGTCTGTCTACAAAATGGCTCTCTTTGTGCTGTAATGCACATGTCTTTTTACTGTGAAATCTCTGTTGGTTCAGATAAAGTAAAAGTAACAATTACATTTATATCGTTACAAATATTTCAAAATGAGTATTTGCTGAATCAAAGCAACTTGTGCTTGGTTACAATTTTTTATATTATTATTTTAATAGAAAAATCAAGTTAAAATGCGCGTCAAATATGATTCAACAGGCTTTTGATGCATATATCTATTAAAGTGAACTGCAAGAAAAGGTGATTTAAAACAAATTGAAATGATGACCAGATACAGCAGCTAAAATATAGGCCTACACTTTCCCTTATATAAATTTAACCTAAATTGTTGATTCTGAAAAAAAAAAAAAAACTTCATGTCCATGTTGTTTCTCTCAAACTAGCTTTTAAACCAATTAATTTATTATAAACAATTTACAGATCCGTTTAGTGCATAACAGGATATTTAAACGTTCAAATACAATAAGTACAACAGAAATAGAAAATGTTCTAGACACAAAAAGAAAAGAAGAGAAAAAAGAACAAGAAAGAGGATACAAAGATGTAATTATAGACATAATTGTAGTGAAAATCTTTCCCCAAGACGTTGTGTAAATTAGTGAGACCAAAATAAGTGAAGGACTGTATCAGAGGGTAAAAAAGAACTTTTAACATCAATATTATACTTGGATTTCTGGAATAAAAATAAAATAAAAAAAGTAAAATATACATAAATACATATAGCGTCTACCTGTCCCAAACAAATAAATAAAGCCCCACTCAGAAAGTACAAGCTGAATTAATTTAGAGAGTTTAATGGGGGAGTTTTTCAATGGTTACACTTGAAGAAAGTCTAACCCCTAATAATTATTGGGGAGTAGTGACAGAGAGAGAGTTTAGCAGAGACGGGCCACTTCTATTAAAATCAGTGGGAGAAATTGGAACGCAAACGGTCAACGGATGTAGAAAGGAAGTCCCGCCTTACAGTTAAAAGAGCCTATCACCGTTTAGACAGAGACATCGCCTGTCAATCAACTCGAGAACGCGCATGCGCATTAGCTAAACAAGCTGGTACAATTGCGTTTTTTCAGCATAATATGAGGTAAAGAAACACGATTTATGATACCAGTGTTGCCAGATTGTTTTGCTGATTTGAAGTATGTTCTTTGATCGTAATCTTGATCAACCGTTTTTGAGATTTCGGTGTTTCCTCATTCAGTAGATGGGAGCTTAACTGTCATGCCGCTTGTTGACGGACAAATAGCCGCGCGGGAGCGAACCAAAGATGACCAAAGAGACTTTTTAAATTGAATTGAAAATTGACTTTGGTAGTACATTGAATTCATTTTCTCCAAGAGATCAAGAACTACAGCACATGTTTGGAGAATATTGTCAGCAAAAAAAGACTTGTTGTATTTTTCGTGGTTATCTTTTTGATTAAGGAATTAACATTTTGTACACTCTGGTATTTTCTGTATATATTTGTATACTGTTGTATTTTATGTTCTGCTAATAAAAATAAAATTAAAAACAAAAAAAGAGACTTTGGTAGCGACATTGCGGAAGGTGGCTTATCATCTTTATTTTTTTACTAATGACAACAATTACAATTAATATACAAATAAAACAAGAATATTCAAAATACACACACAATAACACAAAAACTATATTTATTTTGAGTGAATTTCAGTAGCCGGTTTTAGGGCCGTTACATAGTCAACGCGAGCAACGCGAGCAAGTAACGCGAGTGACGCGAGCGACGCGCTCCCTTTCATAGTCTAAACAGTGGACGCAAGCAGACGCACGCGTCACGGGCGATGCGTGAAATGCAATACACCGCTCCCGCAACAGGGGGTAGTAGAATCTGGTGATATTAGTAGAGTCGGGTCACGTAATATTCACTTTTTGTGCGCCCTAGTAAACCTGTCACGGGCACTTTTCCAGTACGTTTTCACCTTATCTACGGTCTTTCCCATCGCGGTTGCAACCTTCCTCCAGGCATTTTCCAACGCTATTTTATTGGAGTGTAATTGCGACGAACTGTCATATAAATGCGGATGTATGCGTATAAGCTCGCATAATTTTTCCTCTTCGCCCGCCATTGTATTCAAATCTTCTGTAAACATAATATACTTGAATTAATTTACAATACTTGCAATGTCGCCCCCACCGACAACGCATAGTATTGCGTGCATCGGTGCGTCGCGTATCAAAAACTAGGACGACACATTTGGCTACGCATCGACGCATAATGGCGGCCGAAGCGTAGCGACGCGTAGCCATACCTTTCAGACGCGTACGCGTACCGATGCGTTGACTATGTAAGGGCCCTTACGCGTCATTTTGACGTAACGTACTCCCGGATCGACGCACCCGGAAGTCTTGTTTTTCACGTCCGGTTCATTAGTTCTTGTTTCGTTTGTCGGGTTTTGTGAAGTTTTTACCGTTTAGTTTGATCACTGTGATCGTGTTTTAAGGAGTAAAAACAAACATGACCGAGGTAAATCAGCATATTTCTTTATGTTTCGCCTATTTCAGATGGACAATCTGTCTTATGTGTTAGTGAATGAGTGATCCATGCTTTATTTCTTTTTAAAAGTACTTTAGTAGTATGATTGTGTTTACATGCAATATTGCCAAAGCATTAATATAGAAAAAAGGTAATGAGAAGACAAATAATAATACAAATACAATTAAGAATTAAGTAAGGTACAATAATAAATGTATCGAATGCTTATTCCTTCGTTGTGGTTGTCCCTTAGTAGGCAGGATGCTACAAAGCATGCGGCTATATTAGCACATTCATCTTTTTCGCCGAGGATAAAAGGAAGTTTTTCAGGTGGAGTGCAGTTATTAAATTGTCTCTGTCTCTCTCTCTCTCTCTGTAGGATGTCCAGAAGCACTCCGTGCACACGCTTGTGTTTCGCTCTCTAAAGAGGACTCATGATATGTTTGTGTCGGATCGTGCCACACCAATATCGCTGGATGAGAAGAGGTAAACTCACATTCAGCTGGCTATGTCTCATTCAAGCAGGACCTGTGTTAATGTTCTGGAAACTGGTATTATGGCAATATAAAGCAGCCAACAACCCTCACTGGATTTTTTTTATACCCTGGATGTGAAGTGTTCCTAATGGACATTCCACAGGCCACTGAAAGGCTGGATGGTTAAACCATAGCAACATTGATACAGTTGAAGTCAGAAGTTTACATACACTTTAGCCAAATACATTTAAACTCAGTTTTTCAAAATTCCTGACATTTAATCATAGAAAACATTCTGTTTTAGGTCAGTTAGGATCACTACTTTATTTTAAGAATGATAAATGTCAGAATAATAGTCAAAATAATTATTTATTTCATCACTTTCCCAGTGGGTCAGAAGTTTACATACACTTTGTTAGTATTTGGTAGCATTTCTGAGGTCTTGACTGATTTTTGATTTTCCCATGATGTCAAGCAAAGAGGCACTGAGTTTGAAGATAGGCCTTAAAATGCTTCAACAGGTACACCTCCAGTTCAGTACACCTCCTATCAGAAGCGAATTATCTAAAGGCTTGCCTTGACATAATTTTCTGGAATTTTCCAAGCTGCTTAAAGGCACAGTTAACGTTCTATATGTAAACATTTGACTGGAATTTTGATATAGTCAATTAAAAGTGACCCAATCGGTCCGTAAACAATTATTGGAAGAATTACTCATGTTATGCATAAAGTAGATGTCCTAAACGACTGTGGAATGATTAAAAAATGAGTTATAATGACTTCAACCTAAGTGTATGTAAACTTGTGTCTTTAACTGTATATGTGCTATCACTGTATGTATTTAAGTGATTGATAAAGACACTTAACCTCAGGGATATCCAGGGGAGCCTGAACCTGTAATAAGCATCTTGTAAGTCACAATCATTAAAAAGAATCTGCTAAATGACAAGTCAATTAACACTTTTCATACTTTGCATGCCACTTAGCCACAAGGTGAAGATGGCAGTGAAGATGAGGACAGAATACGGGCCTGTGTTACACATGCCCGTGTTGAAGGAGGGCAGAGACAAAGGGCAACTCCAAACTTCTGATCCATATGGCCAGCTGGGATACCCACTGTCTGGTGCGTCTGTTTATTTATATAGCTGATCTGAAACAAACCAAAGTCATGTTTAAATTATATACTCTCTGTGCATGCGCGTGTGTGTGTGAAAATATATATATCTTAGAAGTGATTAACCTGCTCAAAGACTAATAGTGAAATCACTAGTAGAAAGTAATAAAAAATGTCATGCTATTGAGCTCAGCTTGGAACATGAGCAACATCAAAACTAATATGTGAAGACAGTCGCAAACTTAACACATCAGTTTATTGCTTTTTCACGCCTGTAATTGTTTGCCTTTATTCCTGCAGACAATAGTTCAGATTACCTGGTGACAGGAACTCATCTCTACCCATCTGCTCCAGGTAAGACTCAGATGGCCTTTACAGTCCTTTAAGAGCTCAACGTTAAGGATTTTTTTCTGCTTGCCCAGTCAGGCCAGTAGTTCAGATTTTTACTTGCCCCCCACACACACACTAAATATACAGTATTTGCTAACACTATAGTTCGAATTAAGTGCCGACATGTTCTTCTGCTGTTGTAGCCCATCTGCCTCAAGGTTTGACATGTTGTGCATTCTGAGATGCTATTCTGCTCACCACAATTGTACAGAGCGTTTATCTTAATCACCATAGACTTTCTGTCAGCTGAAACCAGTCTAGAGATGCAGTTACAGAAATAATCAAAGCAGCCCATCTGGCACCAACAATCATGTCACGGTCCAAATCACTTATGGGGCTTTTCCACTGCACGGTACGACTCGACTCCACACGCTTTTTGGGGGTTTTCCACTGTGGATAGTACCTGATACTTTTTTTTAGTATCACCTCGGTCGAGGTTCCAAGCGAGCCGAGCCGATACTAAATGTGACGTCAAAATCCTGCAGATCACTGATTGGTCGGATAGAATCGTCACTACCAGCGTCACTGGATTTGCGACACGGGACATCAACCCACTAGTTTTAAAGTTAGCAACAGCGATAGCAGTATCATTTGTTCACACGACTTTCTTAAAAACAAAACTTAAAAGTGACTACAGAACCATCAAGGAAAAGTGGAAGTGGTTCGACCAAATGGACCCCATCTAGACCGGCGAGCAATGGGAGGGAGAGTGCCCTGGACTCAGCCACGGCTGGAGTCCATGATGGGGGATGGTACGTTTTGTTATGTTAACTCTGTACTCTGCTAGAAAGCTTAACTTTATTTAGTTGAGCAGCTACTGGAAAGCTTCTTAAACAACCAGACCAATTTAACTGTTACACTTGTGTAAAATCACCATGAACAGCTGCTTTATGCAGCACAATGAGCTAGCTAACAGCTAGCGGTCGTGTTATTGTTTATGGTCAGTGATATTTGTGTCGCGTTCAAGATGATGTCACAGCAGTAGAGGCGGCGCAACTATGACGATCAGCCTATAATCCCGCCCACGTTGAGCCGGCACTAAACTGCAGAGGAAATGCAAGCTCACAAATGTAGAGTAGAGTCGGACCATAACGTGCAGTGAAAAAGTGCTCTTAGATTAAATTTTTTCCCCATTCTGGTGGTTGATGTGAACATTAACTGAAGCTCCTGACCCATATCTGCATGATTTTATGCACTGCACTGCTGCCACAAGATTGCCTGATTAGACAATCGTATGAATATATTGTGTGTGAGAGTGAGTCCAATTTTTGGACAAGCCCTGCTTTTATTGACAGAAGTACTATGCTGCTGTGAGAGAGAGTGAGTGAGAGTGAGTGAGAGTGAGTGAGAGTGAGTGAGTGAGAGTGAGTGAGAGTGAGTGAGAGTGAGTGAGAGTGAGTGAGAGTGAGTGAGAGTGAGTGAGTGAGTGAGTGAGTGAGTGAGTGAGTGAGAGAGAGAGAGAGTGTGTGTATTTTTAAGGAAGATATTGTATGTGAATGTGCCAGAAATATCATTTATATATTTGCATGGAATGTTATTTTTTTTTTAATAAATATAATCTAGCTTTGCTAGAACATAATGTCATTCAATGTGAACGTTACTCATTAGTTTTTGATTTTCAACCTTTGATGCTTCCAAAACTGTTCTACACTGTCTCTGACGCTCACTTTCTGTCATACTTGCAATTTTTGGACAAACCCTGCCCTGCTTTTATTGACAGTAGCACTATGCTGCTCTTCAGCTGAAAAACCTCGATGCTGAACATTTAAATTAAATGCAATGAATCACATGTTCTTCAGAGGTTGTAATAATGTTTCTCTGTAATGTCATTAGGAGTGGCCCTCACTGCAGACACACAGATGCAGAAGATGCCCAGTGAAGCTGGCATTCATTCCATGACTCTGGCTCTTCCTCCCTCACAAGCAAGGTAACAAACTACACAAACATGTGTTGGTCACTTCAGATCTCTCATTTCCACTTTACTATGATTTAGATATATAAAAAAGAAGAAAAACAAAAGACCGTTTCAGTTCCTATTGTAACCGGTCATTCAAGATGGAATGTGTTGGGTGTAGATTTTTATATTCGAAATGACGTGTATTATTCTCTGCTGTGTAGGCAGGATGCCAGTCGAACTGCTGCCAGTGTGGGAGATATCCACAGACATGCAGGAGGTGCAGAGAGATCTCATCCTCCACAGCACGCACTGGTGAGCACCTTCCATCAGCTCAACTCCATTTTAACTCTTGTCAGTTCCAGAGTGGTGCCAGAATGGGCTACGATTAACTAAACCCCATGCATGTTTTATACTTCACAAATTCCACCACTGATTTTGAAGCTCAGTATGTAGATGGTTGCTGATTAAGTTATGTGCAATTTGTTGAATTCATTTCATCATCTCTTGCAGTCTCTTATGGAAGGAGGCACCAAGAATTCTTCACTAGTGGCTAGAAAGGCTCCTACAATGCCCAAACCTCAATGGCATCCACCATGGAAACTTTATAGAGTGAGCGCTCTTGTCACTGTATTGTCTGTTATGTTGTTTGTTGGAAAAGCACGAGTGTTGGCACCCTTTTTAAAGACTAATGTCACTGATATGATAAATGCTCAGTGCTACATCCCAAGTTTATAATCGTGGTGTTTGATTGGAAAATGGTTCCAGTTCATTATGCAGTTCTCCTTGTGTCTCTCAGGTCATCAGTGGGCATCTGGGATGGGTCAGGTCTATAGCAGTGGAGCCTGGGAACCAGTGGTTTGTGACTGGATCAGGAGACAGAACTATAAAAGTAAGCTGTGCGATTTCAGATAAGTGATTGTTTCCATTCAGTACAATGCTACAGCCACTGTTTCTTAATTTATACTTTTGAAGTCAGAAGTTTACATACGCCTTAGATAAATACAACTCAGTTTTTCACAATTCCTGACATTTAATCATAGAAAACATTCCCAGTTTTAGGTCAGTTAGGATCACTACTTTATTTTAAGAATGAGAAATGTCAGAATAATAGTCGAGAGAATTATTTATTTCAGCTTTAATTTCTTTCATCACATTCCCAGTGGGTCAGACGTTTACATACACTTTCTTAGTTTTTGGTTTCATTGCCAAAACGTTTTGGGGAGCCTTCCACAAGCATCTCACAAGAAGTTGCTGGAATTTTGGTCCATTGCTCCAGACAGAACTGGTGTAACTGAGTCAGGTTTGAGGCCTCCTTGCTCGCACATGGAGGTGTGCTTGGGGTCATTGTCCATTTGGAAGACCCATTTGCGACCGAGTTTTAACTTCCTGTCTGATGTCTTGAGATGTTGCTTCAATATATCCACATAATTTTCCTTCCTCATGATTTCATCATATATTTAGTGAAGTGCACCAGTCCCTCCTGCAGCAAAGCACCCCAACAACATGATACTGCACCCCCATGCTTCACGGTTGGGATGGTGTTCTTCAGCTTGCACGCTTCACCCTTTTTCCTCCAAACATAACGATGGTCATTTTGGCCAAACAGTTCAATTCTTCTTTCATCAGACCACAGGACATTTCTCCAAAAGTAAGATCTTTGTCCCCATGTGCACTTGCAAACTGTAGTCTGGCTTTTTTTATGGTGGTTTTGGAGCAGCGGCTTCTTCCTTGCTGAGCAGCCTTTCAGGTGATGTCGATATAGGACTCGTTTTGCTGTGGATCTAGATACTCGTCTACCTGTTTCCTCCAGCATCTTCACAAGGTCCTTTGCTGTTGTTCTGGGATTGATTTGCACTTTTCACACCAAACTACGATCATCTCTAGGAGACAGAATGCGTCTCCTTCCTGAGTGATATGATGGCTGCTTGGTCACACTTGTGTACTATTGTTTGTACAGATGAACTTGGTACATTCAGGCTTTTGGAAATTGCTCCCAACATGAACCACTCTGGAATTTTCCAAGCTGCTTAAAGGCACAGGTAACGTTCTGTATGTAAACTTTTGACCCACTGGAATTGTGATTATAGTCAATTAAAAGTGAAACAATCGGTCTGTAACAATTGTTGTACAAATTACTCATTCAAGCACAAAGTAGATGTCCTAAATAACTTGCCAAAACTATAGTTTGCTAATATAAAATCTTTGGAGTTGTTAAAAAAATTTGTTTCAATGACTTCAACCTAAGTGTATGTAAACGTCTGACTTCAACTGTGTATATCTACTGAATATTAATGAATGGCTAGTGTTAAGTGTTTGTTCTGTAATGACAGATCTGGGATCTTGCCAGCGGTAAGCTGAAGTTGTCTCTGACGGGTCACATCAGCACAGTGAGAGGGGTGGCTGTCAGCACACGCAGCCCTTACCTCTTCTCATGCGGGGAGGACAAACAGGTCAAATGCTGGGATCTGGAATATAACAAGGTACAATCTCTTCTTTATAAAATAGGGATGCCAAAAGTACCAGTACTTTGGTACCAAAGGGATACTAAATCTGAGATGATATAATTAGGAGAACAGTGTTTCTGCAATACCAGTGCATGTGCTCTGCTCTCACCTCATGGTAATGCAAGTACACACCTTCATAGTTAATCGCAGGTTTTGAAAGTGCTGAAAAACATGTTGACAGACGATGTGGGGTCTGGAGAGGGCATTTTACTCTCCCAATTCATCCGCACTAAACCGTTGCATTTGGCATGTGGCCAGGGAGTGCAGAGTCGTCAACCTTTATCTCTGTTGTTATTGGGTTGTAACTACGTTTACAATAATGAATTCCCTTGCAATTATAAAAAGGTCAATGCCATTAAATTTTTCTATTCTACGTGGATTGACTACAGCCGTCATGCTTCGGATCTTCTGTGATTTGCTCTCAGGGATTTACGAGTCCTCAGCACAACTTCTAAGTTGTTGTAGGTTTATGAGTAATTTTAGCGTTGAAATGCTCCATGAATTATTCTTAGATTAAAAATGTAGTCCTAAGATTAGGAGTAACACACCCGTGATTTTTAAGAGTTGCTCCTAAAATGTATTTTTTTTTTTGTGAATACAGGCCCTGAAAATTTCACATCAAATCACTTTATTGCACAATTTGAATTTTAGAAGAGTATCTCTGCTCTGTAGGTCCATACAATGCAAGTGAATGGGTGCCAACATTTTGAAGCTCCAAAATCCACCTAAAAGCATCATAAAAGTAAGCCAAATGACTCCAGTGGTTTAATCCATGTCTTCAGAAGTGATATGATAGATGTGGGGAGAACGGATCAATATTTAAGTCCATTTTAACCATAAATGCTCCTCCCTGCCCAGTAGGGGGCGATATGCACGAAGAATGCAAATCAACAAAAACAAAACTATTTAAATATTGATCTGTTTCCCTCCCACACCTATCATATTACTTCAGAAGACATGGATTAAACCACTGGAGTTTTATAGATTACTTTTATGCTGTGGTTATGTGCTTTTTGGGGCTTCAAAATGTTGGCACCCATTCACTTGCATTGTATGGACCTACAGGGCTGAAATATACTTATAAAAATCTTAATTTGTGTTCTGGCAAAGAAAGAAAGTCATACACATCTGGGATGACATGAGGGTGAATAAATGATGAGAGAATTGTAATTTTTAGGTGAACTGTCCCTTTAAGTTGTGCAGAGTAAATACGGAGATTATTATTCAATGTGTCGTCGAAGCCATCTTTCTGTGTACATATATAAAATGAATGATGTTGCATTGCTCTGGTTATGAAGGCAGCTCTAATGGACATGTTTTGTGTTGTCTTCAGGTTATAAGACACTATCACGGTCATCTAAGTGCAGTTTATGACCTTGACCTTCACCCAACTATTGATGTCCTCGTGACCTGCAGTAGAGACGCCACGGCGAGGGTGAGCTATCTGGACACCTCAACATTTAATGGTGATGATCTGCTGTACAAAAATAGTAAATGTATATTGTCTGTGTGTTGTAGGTTTGGGATATCAGGACCAAAGCAAATGTCCACACCCTCTCGGGACACACTAACACCGTGGCTACTGTCAAATGTCAAGGTGCCGAGCCACAGGTGATTACTGGTAAGTAGCCATTTCATTTTGACTGCCATTAGATCTGCAGGAATATTCAAGACTCGTGTTTTCTGTGTTTTTGTTCACATGCTTTACATTCCCTTTTCAGGCAGTCATGACAGCACTATTAGACTCTGGGATCTGATCGCTGGGAAGACGAGAGCCACGCTTACAAACCACAAGAAATCTGTCAGAGCATTGGTGCTCCATCCCAGACAGTATGTTACTATACAAAATTAATTTCAGAAATAATCAAGCAGTCTTTCAGTATAATAAAAACAAAATAAACACAGAGTAAACTAATCAAAGTCATCCCATTCCCTGAATTAAAGGAATATTCCAGGTTCAATCGGCAGCATTTGTGTCATAATTCAAAACATGATCGCCACAAAAATGTATTTCGACTCGTTCCTCCTTTTCTTTACAAAAGTAGCACAAATGTGTGTTCCACTGAGACGCTTACAATGGAAGTCAATGGGGGGTCAATAACCTGTAAATGTTAAAATACTCCCCTGTTTCAAAAACGTATTATTTTTATTAACAGGTACACCTTTGCTTCTGGCTCTCCAGACAACATTAAGCAGTGGAAATTTCCTGATGGGAACTTTATCCAGAATCTTTCAGGACATAATGCCATCATCAACACACTGGCTGTCAATTCGGATGGAGTACTTGTGTCAGGAGGTGAAATATTCTTTCTGTCAACAGGACAGCCAGTCCTGCTCTAAATGTTGTACAGTAATATCTAGTTGTTCATAAAGCATTTGGGCCTTTATCGTCTGATGTACATTGGACCGACCCTCTTTTAGATCCAGATTTCGTCATTTATATTCTTTACATCATACCTGTATTCCCTGTCTTTGCTGTCCTCCCTAATGCCTCAACTCTTGCATCTTCCCTTGCCCATCCGTCCTGTTCGTTTTCATATCAGCTGATAACGGCACCATTCACATGTGGGATTGGAGGACTGGCTATAACTTCCAGAGGATTCATGCAGCGGTGCAGCCCGGTTCTCTGGACAGCGAGTCGGGGATCTTTGCGTGCGTGTTCGATCAGTCTGAGAGTCGGCTCATAACGGCGGAGGCTGACAAAACCATTAAGGTCTACAGAGAGGACGACACAGCTGTAAGACACTCTCATTTCACTACTAATGCTCACGGAAAACTAATAATAAGGATTAAGACATCTCAAAGGATTTGTAGCAAAGTTAAACAGTGTTAATGTTTATGATGGATCAGGTGCGTAGTCAGTTTAAACGCATGCGTGTTCTAGAATAGATGGTTTGCTTTCAGAAAAGCTTTGCTTTGATTTGTTCTAGTTCAGGGGTTTTTAAACTGGGGTCTGTGGGGATAAATGTGTGTGTGTATATATATATAGTATATATATCTTTTTATTTTTGGCATAATTACTGTTTTATTCTGCTTTTAAAGACTGGTTGAAACTTGAAAACTTAAAAACCGAAAAAATCACATGTACATAAGTATTCACAGCCTTTGCCATGACACTCAAAATTTAGCTCAGGTGCTTCCTGTTTCCACTGATCATCCTTGAGATGTTTCTACAACTTGTTTGGAGTCCACCTGTGGTAAATTCAGTTGATTGGACATTATTTGGGAAGGCACACACCTGTCTATATAAGGTCCCACAGTTAACAGTGCATGTCAGAGAACAAACCAAGACATGAACTCCAAGGAATTGTCTGTAGATCTCTGAGACAGGATTGTATCAAGGCACAGATCTGGGGAAGGGTACAGAAACATTTCTGCAGCATTGAAGGTCCCAATGAGCACAGTGACCTCCATCCATAAATGAAGTTTGGAACCACCAGGACTCTTCCTAGAGCTGGCCGCCCGGCCAAACTGAGCGATCGGGGGAGAAGGACCTTAGTCAGGGAGGTGACCAAGAACCTGATGGTCACTCTGACAGAGCTCCAGCGTTTCACTGTGGAGAGAGGAGAACCTTCCAGAAGAACAACCATCTCTGCAGCACTCCACCAATCAGGCCTGTATGGTAGAGTGGCCAGACGGAAGCCACTCCTCAGTAAAAGGCGCATGACAGCCCGCCTGGAGTTTGCCAAAAGCACCTGAAGGACTTTCAGACCATAAGAAACAAAAGATTGAACTCTTTGACCTGAATGGCGAGCATCATGTCTGGAGGAAACCAGGCACCGCTCATCATCTGGAACTGGGAGACTAGTCAGGATTGAGGGAAAGATGAATGCAGCAATGTACAGAGACATCCTTGATGAAAACCTGCTCCAGAGTGCTCTGGACCTCAGACTGGGGCGAAGGTTCATCTTCCAACAGGCCAGCGACCCTAAACACACAGCCAAGATAACAAAGGAGTGGCTACGGTACAACTCTGTGAATGTCCTTGAGTGGCCCAGCCAGATCCCAGACTTGAACCCGATTGAACATCTCTGGAGAGATCTGAAAATGGCTGTCCACTGACCCTCCCCATCCAACCTGATGGAGCTTGAGAGGTCCTGCAAAGAAGAATGCCCAAAAATAGGTGTGCCAAGCTTGTAGCATCATACACAAAAAGATTTGAGGCTGTAATTGGTGCTAAAGGTGCTTCAACAAAGTTTTGAGCAAAGGCTGTGAATACTTGTGATACTTTTCGTTTTTTATTTTTAATAAATTTGCAAAGATTTCAACCAAACGTTTTTCACATTGTCATTATGGGGTATTGTTTGTAGAATTTTGAGGAAAATAATGAATTTAATCCATTTTGGAATAAGGCTATAACATAACAAAATGTGGAAAAAGTGAAGCGCTGTGAATAATTTCCGGATGCACTGTATATAAAAAATAGTTTTGTGATTTTTAAATTTTTTCAAGCTTTTGCTGTCATCTTTAGTTTGCTCACTGGGGGTTGCAAAGCTGTATTCTTTGCTGCTTTGGAACAGTATTTACTGTGAACCCGCTATACTAATACACTCAAATGTATGTAAAAATGTTTCTCTTCAGGTGTATACACAAGCATTAATAGAGAAAATAAGATTTTAAAAAATATGCACCATAAACAGTATAGTAAGATCATAATTTAATAGGCAACTATTACGTTTCGCAAATATTTTATATTTATAATATGGCATTATGTAATAAAAAATATATATTTGAACTATTTTTCTCACACCGTAAAATTGGATCTTTATTAGGGTTGCAAAGGGGCGGAAACTTTCCATGGGAAGTTAAGCTGGGGAATTTTGGGAATACTGGAAAAAACTTTGGGCACTTGGCAATATTCTGCTGCATCTTTGTGGCATTCTTATCTGAGGTTATCCTTCTACATTGGCGCAAAATATACCAGCACATTAGATGGCGCACGTGGCGTTGTTCTGTAGAATAAAATTAGAAAAAAAGCTTGTAAAAAACAGGAATGCAATGCCATGCACAGATATATAAATAGTTAGCTAAATAGTTGGAATATTCTGGAATGGTAAAAATATTTTACAATTGATGCTGGATAAATGAATAGAAATAGGCTAAATTGATGAACACTCCTCAATCAGCTAAATCAAACTATATCCTACACTACTAACTGGCTAGCAGATGAAACAGTTGAGCTAGCTAGCACCATGATAGCTAGCATCTTAAATTGTCAATGAAATGGTGTTAGCTAGCTTACATTTAGCATATCTGATTTACTGGCTTGCTAGCTACTGTATAAACCCATTTTGATGTAGTATACCATAATCAAATATATTTACGCTATTAAGATCATGAAAACTGACTTGACTGGATGCAGTCCTTGTGCTCGAGTGCAGTAGAGTGGCTTCAATACTCCTGCTGCTGTAAGCTGTGTAATGTGTGCATGTGATTGAGGAATGGGCAGATTAGGAATTCAGCTGAATTTGCATTAAATCTGGTTGTTTTGACCAAGATTTTGCTACAAGATTTTTTTGTTTTGTTCAACTGTTATAGGCTAACCTGCAATTTAGCAAATTTCCCCTTTATTCCCATTAATTCCCATAGAAAGTTTCCAACCCTAGTCTTTATGCATGAAAGTATAAAGCTACCTCTTATATTTTAGGAAGGGGAATCCCTCGCAAGGCTATCATCATATTTGGGTGTCAATGGCATTGAAAAGTTTAAGCCCTGCTGTAGTTAATGTAATTGGCCAATATTTTGGGGTGTACTCTTTTAAAGCCGAAGTGTTCTGTCGCTATGCCACCAAACGTGCATTGGGTCATATGATGCCCTGTCCCACCTGCCGGTAATGAATACGATTGACTTGTTTGGGGCTTTTTTTATTCACTGATTGTTCTTTTCTTTTTGTGCATTTGTTTCAGACTGAAGAATCCCACCCGGTGAATTGGAAACCTGAGATCCTGAAGAGAAAAAGATTTTAGATATTTGTATTTCATTTGTTTTGATCCCTTCATTGTGTAACATTTTGTTTCCGGAAATTGCCATGCTGTTGTCTGCTTACAGCATAAACATAAACCGCAGTTCCAACGATTGAAGTGAAATGGTCAGAGGATTTGCCATAAGAGGTTACATGTTGGTTCAATCTGCCTATTTAAAAAAGTGGAACATTTGTAGTCGTAGACAAATAAATGTCATGTTATCATGTCACAACGTCGTTGTGACACGCAAGAACAAACAAGGTTTGATGTTATCGACGTAGCAACCATTCAGTGCTGTTTATGTACTTCATTAATTGTTTGATTTTATTTGAAAGTGAAAAATGACTTCATTAAAGGAACAGTTCACCCAAAACTATCATTCTCTCATCATTTAAACTCTCACGTTGTCTCAAACTTGCATTATTTCCTCCAAGTTTTTTTTTTTAAGACATTTGATGTGTTTCTATTGATACATGTAATGTAATGTTCTCTGCATAGTGCAGGTTTATGATGAATATCCCCTGGAGTCGTGAGTTTGAATCCAGGGCGTGCTGAGTGACTCCAGCCAGGTCTCCTTAGCAACCAAATTGTACCGAGTCACATGGGGTAACCTCCTCATGGTCGCTATAATGTGGTTCTCGCTCTTGATGGGGCGTGTGGCGAGTTGTACGTGGATGCCGAATACGGAAGCCTCCACACGCTCTACGTCTCCGCGGTAACGCGCTCAACATGCCACGTGATAAGATGCGCGGATTGGCGGTCTCAGACGCGGAGGCATCTGAGATTCACTACGCCACCACTGGGACTTCGAGCGCATTGGGAATTGGGCATGCCAAAATGGGGAGAAAAACATGGATTAAGCCACTCTGAGTCATATGAATTACCTCTGTGGCATCTTTATGTCCTTTTTGAACCTGTGGACTTGCATTGCATGGATATAAACCTATGAGACATCAATATTTGTGTTCTGCAGAACAAACTGAGTTTGAGATGGTGTAAGGATGAGCAAAATAATAATTTTTTTTGGTAAACTGTTCCTTTAAATGATTTCCTTGTATGGTCCACAGAAGGAAAAAGGCACATGGGTTCAGAACAAGATGAGGGTGAGTAAATGAGAGTTTTTTGGGGGGGTTGAACTGTTCTTTTAAGGTCTGTAGTACAACAGCCATATCTCTAAAACTGCTTTGAAATAGCTGACTCAGTATTTACTGATTCATGTGCCACAGCACAGATTACGAAATCCTCTTTCATCAGGGAACATCAGGGAGCTTGGTGTGCTGCCTAGTTGAACCCATGACCGTGCTCTGTCCAGTTCAAAAGGAGCAATAGTGACTTATTGACCATGGTCAACTGGTACACAGAGGTCAACACACCCCCACACGACCTGAATAACAAACATACACAAACAAACTCCCACCCTCACATCTCATCAGGCAGATCTCTTATGGCCAGCAAAATAATAATAATTTGTCATAATGTTTCCCACTTTTACTTGACTGTAATCACTGAAATAATAAGGATAAGCAATCAATAATTTTATGAAAGGAAAGTTTTTAATAAAATTACAAATCTCTTAAATGCTTTTACAGTTTGCTTTCGCACATTCATTTTTGTTCTGTTCCATTTGTGTACATTTGTTAGACCGTATACACTGTACATATGTTAACCTCACCTACCGTAATCACACAATGACTTCAGAATACATTTCATTTAAAAAAGTTGGGATTTCTATTAATACGTTGTCATATGTGATGCATTAGACCAGTTGCAATTAAATGAGTACATCAAATTTAACGACATGATTTCTGTATAAAGATTGACATCATTTGAAGAGATGGAAAACTGTTAGCTGAAGGTTGTCATATTGAAAATGACAAAATCAGACACCATTAGACAGAGGTTTACACGCGCTTACAATGCATGCCCATGTATTTCTACTTAAGCTTCACAACAACAAAATAATAATAGCTCAGAATCAAGGGTTTGCATTGGTTTGGTCTTTAAAAAGGCCCTTCCAATCCTTCAAACTGCTTGACACCAGTGTGCTGCCCCCCAGCACTGATTCTGTTGATGGGAATGATCTTCATGGTGGTCTCCTTCAGAGAATACCAGCGACTGTGCCATGTGGCCCAGATTAATCCATTGTCATATCCATACTGGGAGTCCTTCTCTGTGTACTTGCCACCTGTGGAAAACAAATGACAGCAAAGAGAATCACTCATGCATCGTCTCGACAAAAATTGTGAATGTAAGATTTTGAGTCAATAGTGACTTTACAAAGCTGTCTTGTCTTAAAGGTGTACTTGGGTACTACTTTCAACAGTGATTTGCCATTGCCATCAATAGTAAAAGAGTAGGCTGTATCTTACCATCCCATATGATTTAAAGGGACAGTGCACCCAAAGATGAGAATTCTCTCATCATTTACTCACCCTCATGCCATCACAGATGTGTGTGACTTTCTTTTGTCACCAGAACACATATTAAGATTTTTAGAAGAATATCTCGGCACTGTTGGTCCATACAATGCAAGCAAATGGTGACTAGAATTTGAATCTCCAAAAACCACATAAAGGCAGCACAAATGTAATTCCTAATCCATGTCTTCAGAAGTGCTATGATAGGTGTGCGTGAGAAACAGGGGCCGGTTGCATAAAACTGTTTTAGACTAGTCTTACTAGTTAGTCGTCTAAAATGTTGGTCTTAATTTTTTCAGTCTAATTAAAGACCAAAATGTAAGACAGCACACCTCAGGCTAACCTTTGTTTACATTCAGCTGAGCCAGTGGGGGCTGAAAGGGGCGCGAGTTGAGACTTTGACTTCAAAAATGGGAACAAAATGTTGTGTTTTTAATTATTTGGGTTAAATCACTAAATGTGTTTATTAAAATACATTTTGAAGCATTGTAGTCCTCTAATAAGCAAATATTCTCAGCAAATAAAAAATGTATTGAGTGTCCACTGTCGGCCATTTTTTTTAAGCTGTTCAGTGTCTTATTTTCCCCACAATGCAATGCAAATTAGACTGTTTTGCTAAAGACAACTGTGAGCTTGTTTTATGCAACAGGCTTTCTATGGCGTCTTTAGCTAGTCAAACTAATTGTTAGATGCAGTCTTAAGTTAATGGCTATGTTTATGCAACATATTAGTATTTAGTAACTCCTATTTTACTGTAAATCTCCACCTCTGACCAGTCCTGACTAGTAGGTGGCGATATCCACAAAGAATGGCAATTGCCAAATAAATCAAATGAGAAGAATGTGAAAGTGAAAGTGGAGATTTATAGTTAAAAAAATTATTGATAATTTTCTACACCTATCATATCGCTTCTGAAGACATGGATTAAACCACTGGAGTCATATGGATTACTTTTATGCTACCTTTGTGTGCTTTTTGGGTCACCATTCACTTGCATTGTATGAACCGACAGAGCTGAAATATTCTATACATCTTCATTTGTGTTCTGCAGAAGAAAGTCAGTCATACACATCTGGGATGGCATGAGGGTGAGTAAATGATGAGAGAAAATTCCTTTATAGGGTGAACTGTCCCTTTAATGTATGGAACACGGCTCATGTGAAGGGTGTATGTGTTTACCGCTGTAGTATTTTCCGTTGAGATGAGCAGCATGGCAGCGGTTCATCCACCAGCCAGAGCCCTCCTGTAAGGCACAGTGATCGTGGAACTTGTCGTTGTCTTTGTCAGGTGTGCTGAACTGCATGCCGTTGTGAGATGTGTAGAATTTGTCACTGGGATCAACACCAAAGTCAACACCATCGAAAGCATCACCGGCATCTCCACCAGAGTAATATGCATACGTCAAACGGTATGAATCGACCTCTGGTCCAATTTTGAATGTGGAATAATCGGCAAACCTGCGAAAGAACGTTTTACAAGACACGTTTGCCTTCATTTGTGACACACACTTTTGAAAACAGGTTCTATGACTTCTGATCGCTGTGTAGCCTAATGTTTAGCAACATGTTTGATTTAATCGAACAGATCATGCAATGATACTTGGCTGGAACATTACTTCTTGTTGCCTTCCCAATCGACCATCTCGATCCTCAGCACGTAAGGCACGTTGGACTGAACAGACAACAGATGCATCTTCTCATTCCCCAGCCAGAACTCTGTTTTATCGTCTGGTGAGAGATACCCAAAGCCTTCCTTATACTGAACCCAGTTTCTGTTGAAGTCAACACTGCCATCCCGCCTCTGAAAACAGAGTCATTCTGATTGATCAATGAAGTCAATAAAGACACCCATTCTGAGTCTGAGCAATGCATCGGTTAGGTTCACATTTTTGGTCACTGTACATTTGTTTTGTGCCTCACATACCCTCTGAAGAACCGTCCATCCACGTCCAAAGCTGTCTATCTCACAGTAGACCAGAAATGACTCGAGAGCCCTGGCTGGCTTCACATAGTAGAGTCCACTGACCTTACCACCTTTGTTTGCAACGTCCTGACAATCTGTGGAAAGAGTACACATGTGTTTACTTCAGCTGACTACTCTTGTGTAATCACCAGTCACCGTGAAGATGCTTCCAAATGATTGAACATCTAGCACGGGTTTTACCTTTCCCTGTGATTGTCTGGATCTCCACAGTGTCTTTGCAGGGCTCGCTGCACATCTGGTCCAGCTGGAGGGACATCTGCTTCAGATCGGTTATTCTTTTCTCATTACTCTGTAGGCTGGACTGCAGTTGACTGAGGAGAGGAACAAAACGCAACAGATAAAAGACGACAGAACTGATATGACATGGAGATATCAAACCGGTCAAATATTAAGATAAGGAGTGCTCACTATATTTGATCTTCCTGGGCGAGAATGCTCTTCTCAAATCGCAGTATATCATCCAGCATGTTTGAGGATTTCTTGATGAACGTATCTGAGAAAAAGACGAAGATTAAAATTGTGGAAATCAAGTACAATTTCACACGGACACACATAGATGTTACAGGCCAAACCAACTTATAAACACACTCAAAATGACGCATTAGTGCTGCGGATCTGTCCTGTGCGACCTTTCAAAGAAGAGAAACCAGCAATAATCCAGGACTAACATCTACAATGTATATGAAGTCTGACCGAACACCAGTGTAACACCTCGATGCATAATCACTTGCGCTACCTGGTGCTTGTTTTTGTGCTTGTGTTTCCGAGTCTTTCAGATAGACCACTTTGTCCTTCGCTCCTTTGGTAAGGTTGGCAATTTCCTTTAAATCCTGTTCCATTTCGTCCAGCTGTTTGTTAACGGCAGGCTTGTATTTATGTAGGTAATCAGCGACTCCACATGTGGTTGGGCAGTATGTCCCCTGAGGAAGAGGGAATGGAGGGCGAGCACAGTTAAATCAGTGACTCTTTCCATTGTAAATACAATAGCAGAAATACATATATTATTGCATGCATACTTACAAACTCAATGTCTGGGGTACATGTGTCTTGTGCTGGTGAGTTGTACCTTCCTAATTGCTAAAGATGAACAAAGGGAGAAAAGACAATTATCCAAAAAGCATAATAACAAACCTGCTGTTACAGTGACAGTTAAAGGCTGTACAATCTTACAGCTGACGCTAATGTAGAAATCAGCAGGATGGAAGAAGCTACACGCATGAACGGAGCCATACTGGTCCTGCAGTCTGTGTGATGTGTCTTTGGAAGTGTGAATGACTGTTGACTTGTGAGGGGTATTTATCGGATCAAGGTCCTCATCGGAGATAGAGATAACGGTTCACTATGCAAATAAGAGCTTGCACTAACCCTCTCTTACTCACTGCCTGACTCACAGTACTGACCGGCAATGCTTTTGAGTTTAGAAAATGTTCCAAACATCAAAGGAACATGGTAATACACAAACAGAGACATCAAGAACGTGAGAATTTCATAACTGGAAGTCCTTGAGGATTAAATCTGGGTTGCAAATAACAATGTTTTTGATAATAAATTTACAATACGGTTCACGGACAAACAATTAGCAGCATATTTTTACAGCATTAATGAATCTTTGTTAATGTTCATAAATAAAATGACAATTGTTCATTGTTAGTTCATGTTAGTTTATATTAACTAATGTTAACAAGCACAAAAAATGTATTTGTATATGTTGAAATTGAACATTAACTGAGCCAAATTTTGTGTCCTAGCTTTTATTGAAAATACATGTTATTCCACGTGTTGCCCAATGTTACTCTGTAAATTAAATAAGGCTATAACAATCAAATATAAATGTATGAATGTATTCTTATACATAGTGCAGATAGATAGCTTTTCAAATTATATATATATATATAAACAGATTGAAAGAAGCAGAATGCAAACAACAGTTATAAAATAATTTATAAAAAATTACATAAAAAAAAGCCTCAAACTATGTGAACTGGTAAGTTTGTTCCTCTGGAACACCCACATTACCTCTGATTATGTTATTCATTGTTGTGTGAATATAACAGACACTTCTTTATAATTATATTCAGTTTAAAAGTTAAAAAGTACCCAAACGTATCATGAAATTAATTCATGCAGCTTGTGTGTCGTATCGCAGGTCTTCAGAAGGGAGATCACAAGTTTTGTTGAGAAACAACTCAAAATCTACTTCATTTATCAGTTCAGATTGGGGTTGTTTTGTTTACCTTCAATGAGTCACAATCAGCTGTCTGTCTGTCTGTCTATCTATCATCTGTCTGTCTCTCTCTCTGTCTGTCTGTCTGTCTGTCTGTCTATCATCTGTCTGTCTGTCTGTCTATCATCTGTCTGTCTCTCTCTCTCTGTCTGTCTGTCTGTCTATCATCTGTCTGTCTCACACTCTGTCTGTCTGTCTGTCTGTCTATCTCTCTCTCTGTCTGTCTGTCTGTCTATCATCTGTCTGTCTCTCTCTCTGTCTGTCTGTCTGTCTATCATCTGTCTGTCTCTCTCTGTCTGTCTGTCTGTCTGTCTATCATCTGTCTGTCTCTCACTCTGTCTGTCTGTCTATCATCTGTCTGTCTCTCTCTGTCTGTCTGTCTGTCTATCATCTGTCTGTCTCTCTCTGTCTGTCTGTCTATCATCTGTCTGTCTCTCACTCTGTCTGTCTGTCTATCTATCATCTGTCTGTCTCTCTGTCTGTCTGTCTATCATCTGTCTGTCTCTCTCTCGTCTGTCTGTCTGTCTGTCTCTCTCTCTGTCTGTCAGTCTGTCTATCATCTGTCTGTCTCTCACTCTGTCTGTCTGTCTGTCTGTCTATCATCTGTCTGTCTCTCTCTGTCTGTCTGTCTGTCTATCATCTGTCTGTCTCTCTATCATCTGTCTGTCTCTCTCTCTGTCTGTCTGTCTGTCTGTCTCTCTCTCTGTCTGTCAGTCTGTCTATCATCTGTCTGTCTCTCACTCTGTCTGTCTGTCTATCATCTGTCTGTCTCTCTCTGTCTGTCTGTCTGTCTGTCTATCATCTGTCTGTCTCTCTATCATCTGTCTGTCTCTCTATCATCTGTCTGTCTCTCTGTCTGTCTATCTATCATCTGTCTGTCTGTCTATCTATTATCTGTCTGTCTCTCTGTCTTTCTATCTATTATCTGTCTGTCTGTCTATCTATCATCTGTCTGTCTATCTATCTGTCTATGTGTCTGTCTGTCTATCTATCTGTCTGTGTCTGTCTGTCTGTCTATCATCTATCTGTCTGTCTATCATCTGTCTGTCTGCCTATCTATCATCTATCTGTCTATCTGTCTATCTATCTATCTATCTATCGTCTGTCTGTCTGTCTATCGTCTGTCTGTCTATCTATCTATCATCTATCTGTCTGTCTGCCTATCTTTCATCTATCTGTCTATCTATCTATCCTCTGTCTGTCTGTCTATCATCTGTCTGTCTATCTATCTATCATCTATCTGTCTGTCTATCATCTGTCTGTCTTTCTATCTATCATCTGTCTGTTGGTCTGCCTGTCTGTCTTTCTATCTATTGTCTGTCTGTTTGTCTGTCTATCTATCTATCTATCTATCTATCTATCTATCTATCTATCTATCTATCTATCTATCTATCTATCTATCACCTGTCTGTCTGTCTGCCATCTGTCTGTCTATCATCTATCTGTCTGTCTATCATCTGTCTGTCTATCTATCTATCATCTGTCTGTCGGTCTGCCTGTCTGTCTTTCTATCTATCGTCTGTCTGTCTATCATCTGTCTGTCTATCTATCTATCATCTATCTGTCTGTCTGCCTATCTATCAATTCAATTCAATTCAGAATGCTTTATTGGCATGACTGTACATATTACAATATTGCCAAAGCTTGGAACACATAGAATAATTATAAAGACATCAAAATAATAAAGTATATAACTTAAATTTAAATGTACAAATTAAATTCATTGTACAAATTAACAGTGTAACAGATTACAATATCTGTGAACATTCGATACCACAGTGTTTTAACACACATATATACATACACACACACATACATTACTGAGGGTCACTGTGGTGGACAGTAGGGAAACACACTGAGGTCAGACACACACACACACACACACACACACACACACACACATACATTCACCTGCTCTCTCTCAGGCTGTGGCACACACACACGTATCTGGCAGCCAGTGCTGCTGTCTGTCCCTCTCCTAGTAAGGTCTTTATCTGATCTATTTCAGTCATGGCTGTAAAGTCCTGTATTAAGTCAGTGAGTTTGTTGAAGTAGAGTTCTCTGACTGAGCTGTATTTGTGACAGTGAAGGAGGAAGTGTGTCTCTGTCTCGATCTCTCCTGTCCTACACTGAACACACACCCTTTGCTCTCGGGGTAACCAGCTCTTTCTGTGTCTGCCGGTCTCGATGGCGAGACTGTGTTCACTCAGCCTGTACTTGCTCAGGATCCGTCTCTGCTTTGTGTCTCTCACACTCTGGAGATATTCTGCCAATTCATAATTTGATTTCAAAGTTCGATAGAATTGTAATTTACTTTGTGTTTTAGTTTCCTGATCCCAATGTTCCAGATATGTATTTTTAGACTGTTTGATAATTTGGTTTATTCTGATGTGTGTGTGAGAAGCAGTGCTGGTCTGAGACTGGTTAGAGTTAGTCGGGTTAGTGAGTCTCAGGACCAGCTGACTGAGGAGACTCTTTTCGGGGTTCAGTTCTTGGGTTTGTAGTGCTTTAAAATGTAGCGTTTCTGTGGGACTTGATTTTAGATGCATCCAGAATTTGAGGGATCTTTTTTGCATATTAACAATCAATGGGAATCGGCCTAATTCTGCCCTGCATGCATTATTGGGTGTTTTCCTTTGTAGTTTTAGAATCATTTTGCAGAACTCTGTGTGTAGGGCTTCTGTTGGATGTCTGTCCCATCTAGTGTAGTTCTGATCACTGAGTGGACCCCAAACCTCACTTCCATACAGCGCTATGGGCTGAATTACACTATCAAAGATTTTACACCAGTTTGGAATCGGTAATTCAGTGTTTTGGAATTTCTTCTTAATTGCATATAGAGCTGTTCGAGCTTTATGTCTTAGAGCATTCACTGCCACACTGAAACTCCCCGATGCAGTGATGACCAGGCCGAGGTAAGTGTACTGCATCGTGTGCTCTAGGCCGGTGCTGCCTAGACTGAACTGGTATCTGTGTTCCTGACATCTGGGCTTTTTCTGAAAGACCATAATGTTGGTCTTTGTGAGGTTGACTGCCAGGGCCCAGTTCTGGCAGTAGTTCTGCAGCAGGTCCAGGTGCTGCTGTAGTCCCTGTGCAGTGGGTGACAGCAGCACCAGGTCGTCTGCGTACAGCAGGAGCTTGATGCTCCTGTCCTGTAGAGTGAGTCCAGGGCCTGTAGACTGCTCCAGCTGCACCGCTAGTTCATTAATGTAAATGTTTAAGAGTGTTGGACTCAGACTACAGCCCTGCCGCACTCCTCTCTTCTGGGTGAAGAGTTCTGTATGTTTGTTGCCAATTCATATTGCACATTTGTTGTTCGAATATATTGATTTTATAATGTCATAGACTTTACCCCCTACACCACTTTGTAAAAGTTTGTAATATAATCCGTTGTGCCAAATAGAATCAAATGCTTTTTTGAAATCGACAAAGCATGCAAATATTTTTCCGTTTTTGGTCTGTTTTACGTGTTTATGGATTAGGGTGTGTAGGGTGTAAATGTGGTCAGTAGTTCTGTGATTTGGAACGAAGCCAATCTGACTCTTGCTCAGGACATTGTGTTCTTTAAGGAAGTCTACAATTCTATTGTTTAAAATACTGCTAAATAACTTCCCCAGATTACTGCTCACACAAATGCCTCTGAAATTATTAGGGTCTAATTTATTTCCACTCTTATGAATTGGGGTAATAAGTCCTTGGCTCCAGACGTCAGGAAAACAGCCTGAACGAAGGACAATGTTGAACAGTTTGAGCAGCGCCGCCTGCAGCTCCGGTGTGCTGTGTTTCAGCATCTCACTCAGAATGCTGTCAGGACCACAAGATTTATTACCTTTCTGGTTTTTGAGTTTGTTTGTCAATTCTTCATGTGTGATTTGGAAGTCAAGTGGATTTTGATTATTTTTAATTGTCTCTTCATAAGTTTGTAGATTTTGTTGGATCGGATTATAATTGTCACTGAGTTGTTTTGATGGGATATCTTTATATAAGTTTTCAAAATGATTTGTCCAGATTTCTCCATCTTGTATTGGTAGGTCTTGTGGTTTTGCTGTGCTCAGATTATTCCACATATCCCAGAACTGATTTTGATTTATTGAATGTTCTAATTCTTGTATACTTTTGGTCAGATGGTGTTGCTTCTTCACTCTAATCGTGTCTTTATATATTTTTAGTTTTGAAAAGTATTCAGTTCTTAAGTCAGTGTTGTTTGGTTCTTTATGTTTCAGATTTGATAATTTTCTAAGTTGTTTTATTAATGTTTTGCAGTCTGAGTCAAACCATTTTTCATCTTTTGGAGTATTTTTAGTGTATTTTTTGCCTTTCTTTTTCAATTCACTTCTATGTGCTGCTTTTTTAAATATGTAATTGATTTCATTTGTGGCCGAATTAACACCATCTTTAGTTGTTGCAAATTTCTTATTAATAAATGTATTTATTAGATTTTTTAGTTCTTCAGATCTGAGGGCTTGGACAAATGTATCTGCGCTGTCCGGAGCCCATCTGTATCTCTGCTGGACCTGATACATTTGGCAGGTTTCCAGTCTGTTTTGTTCTGGTGTGTCATGTGTTTTGATATAGATGTTAGTTTGGTTATGGTCAGAAAGCGGAGTTTGCTGTTTGACAGTGAATGCATTGAAGGAGGAGGGGTCCATGTCAGTGATGGCATAGTCAACTACACTAGCTCCAAGACCTGAACAACACGTGAACCTCCCTAAAGAGTCCCCTCTGATCCTGCCGTTCAGTATGTACAGGCCTGAGGCTCGGCAGAGCTGCACCAACTCTCTACCGGTTTTATTTCCCGTCTGGTCAAGGTTGTTTCTCGGTGGAAGTTTTCTTGTGAGACTCGAGGGGGTTCTTGCCAAAGACATATTCATTGCCCTTTGGATCTACATCATCAGGTTCAGATCCAGTTCTTGCATTAAAGTCTCCACACAGCAGCACGTTTCCCTGGGCCTGGAAACGGCTGATTTCTGTGTGGATGTTGTTGAGATATTCCTCGTCATGGTAAGGGGAATCCGCTGGGGGAATGTAGATGGCACAGAGATATGTGTCTGTAGCAGAAATGCCAATTTGGTTTAGTTTTAACCAGCAATGAAATTTTCCAACTGAAATAGTAGAAATGTGTTTGGCCAGATCCTCCCTGTACCACACCAGAATTCCTCCCGAGTCTCGTCCACGATGAACTGTACTTATTTTAACTGAAGGTACAATTACTTCATAATAGCCTGAGGGACAGTAGGTAAGCGCATCATTTCGATACCAGGTTTCAGTGAGGATTATTATATCAACATCTTCGATATGTTTTCGAAATTCTGGGTCTGTGCTTTTAGAACCAAATGTTGAAGAATTAAGACCCTGAATATTCCAGCAACTTATTTGAAATGAACGCATTCGTATTCTAAAAGATAAACCTATTTGGTGAGACAGAGAGAATGTAACGTGAAGCTAGTGTACATGTGAAAACATACATGGCATTTTTTTTTCTATCTATCATCTATCTGTCTATCTATCTATCGTCTGTCTGTCTGTCTATCATCTGTCTGTCTGTCTGCCTATCTATCATCTATCTGTCTATCTATCTATCGTCTGTCTGTCTGTCTGTCTATTATCTGTCTGTCTATCTATCTATCATCTATCTGTCTGTCTGCCTATCTATCATCTATCTGTCTGTCTATCACCAACAAAACCACTAGGGGATGTTATGCATCAAAAGAAACTCCACAAAGAGACAGTGCCTCATTCAAAGCCATGTGCATCCATCATTAATACAATTAAAACACTATTAAATAGAGTTGAAAAATGGCAGCAAACCTGATGATGTAGCATCCACCATCATAACTAATATTTTTTATTTGCATTTCAGAATAATTTTCCTTTCATCACTGTAAAAAACATCTCCAAATAAGTTTCAGACCTCAATACAGCTTTATATACATAATTTACACCGATCCACAACATTAAAACCGCCTGCCTAACATGGTGTACGCCAAAACACCACCAAAAATCTCATAATAGCATTCAGAGATGATATTCTTCTCATCACAATTATACAGAGTGTTTATCTGAGTTACTGTAGACTTTGTCAGTTCAAACCAGTCTGGCCATTCTCTGTTGACCTCTCTAATCTACAAGAACTGCCGCTCACGGGATGTTTTTGTGTTTTTGGCACCATTGGGAGTAAATTCTAGAGACTGTTTTGCGTGAAAATACTCAAACCAGCCCGTCTGACACCAACAATCATCCATGCGATTATCTAATCAGCCAATTTTGTGGCAGCAGTGCATAAAATCATGCAGATATGGGTCAGGAGCTTCAGTTAATCATGCCACGCTCCATATCACCGAGATACATTTTTTCCCCATTCTGATGGTTGATGTGAACATTGTTGGTGTCAGACAGGCTGGTTTTTTTTTCAGAGTATTTCTGGGATTTTCACGCAAAACAGTCTCTAGAATTTACTCCCAATGGTGCCAAAAACACAAAAACATCCAGTGAGCGGCAGTAGTGTTAATTTCGTTAACGAAAACTATGACGAACAATGTTCATCAACGACCTTTTTTCCATGACTAAGATGAGACGATAACGAGACGGCACCGACGTCATTAAACACTAACTGTGATTATATCAACATTAAATATTACTGTCGAAAAAAGACGAGACTAAAATGTAGTTTAAAATATAAAATCTCTTTATTTCTGTCGGGGGGAAAAAGAGGAGACAAAATATTATAGTATGTTATTTCTGAATTTCTTAGGCTACATATATATATATTCGGCACGTTTCGCGGCCATCACACCGGCCCGCTCGGTGAACCGACTGACCATCGGGAGAACCGAGCGGGTCGGTGTGTTTGCCGCGAAATGTGCCGAATGGGCCGCGATAAGTACAAATGAGCCGCCGCGTTGTGCAGAACGCAGACCACGATAAAATAATGACAGCAACAGTTGGACTTGGGAGAAAGAGACGATGGTATGAAGGCTAACCACAAATAAATTGAGGTCGGTTAATGTCTTGGTGGTAATGTTAAGTTGTTGTTTTTTTTTAAAGTTATATTAAGACAACTATATTAGACAACTTAATACGCTATATTAAGACAAGGCGGTGGCGTTACATTATGTAGGCTGTGTTTTATAGCTAAACCGAACTCATGAAGCTAATAGGCTAGCACATTGTTGTGAAGTAGCTGATAATGAGCGGGAAAGGTAACGTAAGATTGAGTATAGACCAATGACTTGTGTATTTGACATGGTGGCAATGCTGTGTTTATTTGTCCTTCACATTACCATCAAAATTAATTTGATTTGGCATCAAAATGAATTTGAATATGATATAAAAACGAATTGCCTACAAAAACATACCTCAAAAAGATGTCTGCAGTAATATGCCTGCATAACCTGCATAAAGTACCACCTAGTTTTGATTGTGTTGAGTTTTCTTTTTCTGGATACTCAGGGTTTGTGTTAAGTTAAAATCATTGCAATGATTTACTTATAGTGCAACACTTGGATTTCTTGATGTTTCACCTGTCTAAACGTGACACAAATATTACTACAATGGCAACAGTTTTCATTGACTAAATCTAGACTAAAATACTGAGGGTTTTATTTGACTAAGGTAAGACTAAAATGCCCAGACATTTAGTCAACTAAAACTTGACAAAAAAACCAAAAAAAAAAAACAGAATAAGCTTGACTGAATATGATAAAAACTAACAAGGACATTTGACACAGGAGGACTAAGACTAATTTAAAAGACTAAAAAAATTGCTGACAAAATTAACACTAAGCGGCAGTTCTTGTTGATGAGAGAGATGAACAGAGAATGGCCAGACTGGGTTGAACTGACAAAGTCTACGATAACTCAGATAACCACTCTGTATAATTGTGATGAGAAGAATAAAATCTCTGAATGCTATTATGAGATGCAGGTTGGCGCTGTTTTGGCGGCATGAGGGGGACCAACACAATATTATGCAGGTGGTTTTAATATGTTTTTAAGCAACTGAAAAAAGCACAAATGTCAAGGCATGTCAAAACTTCTCCAAGGCCCAAAATACCCTCAGACCCCAGAGGGTTAATGTATTGACTGATCAGTGCATATACTCCATTCACAGCTTATTATACAGAAAACTATAGATAAGTCATCCGTAGGCTGATTCTGCAGGAAAGTATTAACAATAGGGCTCTTAGGCACTCCCAAAACATTGTTAAAATATTCCATCATATTACAGTATTAAAGATGTTTTGCCTTATTTTCTGAAGGGCCCTTGAAAGCTTGTAATGGACTTGTGGAATTGGAAACATCTTGGTTACTGCATAACCATTGTTCCCTGAAAAGAGGGAAGGAGACGCTGCATCAGAAGACTTAAGAAACAAGAGAAGACATCTCAGTCCCTTAACCGTGAAAAGTCAGTAGCTGCAGCAAAGCTATGCATTGTCTCATTCCCTCCTTTTAGGGACTTTCCTTTAAAGAAGGTACCTTCGATGCTGCATCCAAAGCTGATGCTAAGGGAGTCATATACAGTCACGCTGTAGCACTGATGTGCAATGCCTAATAGTCAAAACATTGCTGGAGCCACTCCTTCGTATTGAGAAATAGGAAGGTAGTTGGAACAATAAACCAATGCCTCGATGTGAAGACAGAGGCACTAGCCAATCTGGGTAGTGGGTTAAGTCTGGGGCAGTGGTGGCTCAGTGGTTGAGGCTCAGGGTTACTGACCAGAAGGTTGGGGGTTCAAGCCCCAGCACCACCAAGATGCCCTTGAGCAAAACACTTAACTCCAGGTTGTTCCGGGGGGATTGTCCCTGTAATAAGTGCACTGTAAGTCGCTTTGGAGGGACATTCTGCCAAATGTAAAATGTAAATGTAAGTCTCAACACCTATTCCAGGTCAATGGAAATGAGGGGAGTAGAGGGAACGCCAGGCCAAGGGCTTTGTTACCATGACACTAGCCAACAGGGTAGTTAACCAACGGCTTCTGGCACAATGAGGGAGTGTAAAATTGGCACCAATGCTCTCATTCACACCGCTGGCAAAGGAGAGACCAGATTTCCAGAAAAGCCCCTTACAACATATACTTTGAACATGGATGGAGAGAGTCCTGCATCTAACCACTCTTGTATAAAAGATGCTTTGGGTTAGGGTTAGGATGTCGCCACTTGAAGGCATGCAGCCACCTCGTTGAGGGGTGTAGTATGGTGGCCTGTAGTATGGTGTTTAACACCAAATGCGACAACCCTGTTCTTTCAGACGAGCCCCATTCAGAAGCCAAACATACAGTCTCCACAGCTCTGGCCGAGGATGCCAGATCATGCTTCAGCTTGTGAGAGCAGATCTGACCTCAAAGGAACTTCCCATGGGGTAGCATCTAGCAGCTCTACCACATCGGGGACAAGTGGATGTTAGGCCATTTGACTCATCTATTATCATTGTTTCCTTGTCTGTTAGGGAACAGCGCTCTGCCCGTCAGCCAGAGGGATCACTCGCAGCTGAAAAACACTTGTGAAAAATTGCCGTCATTAAAAAGACATATTTTTCAGCAAGTGGTTCTTTTAGTTTACTTCAATCTGCTTTTTTAAGAGTGCAATGTAAACACACTGCAAACCCAGAAGAGTTTTTAAAGAAATTCTTCTTTGCTGGTGCATGCAGAGAATGGGGTATAACTCGTTCCCTCTGACCAGGGAACGCTCAGTGAAGTATTTTTTGGGGGGGTTTATTTTGGGGCACTAAATCAGGAAAGAAGTTTACATAGTCCCAGTGTATATATAGGTCAGGCATCTGAGGTATTGTTTGAAAGCTTAAAATCTGACCTTTTCAGAGAATACCATCACTTTTGCATTTATGGTACACGAAATGATAAAATAAGGCCTGAAAACATTTGCATTGCAAATTAGCTCACCCTAGACGTAATGGGATAGAAATATTAATATGAAAACAAAAGTCTTCCACGTGGCACTTACATGGACAACTCGTATATCAAATGAAAGCACTCATTCTCAGGAATGTGACTATATAGTTTATTTTGTTGCACTAATACCACAGTTCAAAAGTTTTCAAAAGAATCACAAAATGTAATATGATTTCTTTAAGTCATCAAATTCATATGTCTCTTTTATGCACCGATCATTGCTGCTTTAAGCCCCAAATAGCTAAAAACTTTATATGCTTTTACTTCAGGCAGCTGTCTAAAAAAAAATTGCCATTTTATACATGTCTGTAAACTTGCTTGGCTGAATAATCCAATGTTATATCTTAGATGTCCTGAACAAAATGTGTCATTCAGCAGGAAAAGCATGCAAAATAAATTATCATAAAAATATGTTTTTGACTGTTGATGATAAAATGTATATTGTTACAAAGATGAGGATCTCAGCTTAATTCAGAGCCCCCCTTTTCTCCCAATTTGGAACGCCCAATTCCCACTACTTAGTAGGTCCTCGTGGTGGCGCGGTTACTCAACTCAATCCGTGTGGCGGAGGACAAGTCTCAGTTGTTCCGCTTCTGAGACGTCAATCCAAGCATCTTATCATGTGACTCGTTGTGCATGACACCGCGGAGACTCGCAGCATGTGGAGGCTCATGCTACTCTCCATGATCCACACACAACTCCCCACACGCCCCATTGAGATCGAGAACCACTAATCGCGACCATGATGAGGTTACCCCATGTGACTCAACCCTCCCTAGCAACCGGGCCAATTTGGTTGCTTAGGAGACCTGACTGGAGTCACTCAGCATGCCATGGATTCGAACTCGCGACTCCAGGTGTGGTAGTCAGCATCAAAGGATCTCAGCTTTCTAATGACTAGATTGTGATTTTAGTCCACTCAGAGGCCGAGATGTTCAATGAAACAATGAAGGTGGTGCATAAACTGAAAATTAGACTGAATGTATATGGACGAGTACACCTCTGAGGGCTAAAATGTGTTATAGCGCCACCTATACTTCAGATCTGCATATTTTGATGGAGTGTGATAGAGAAAAATTATATTATTTATAATGCTTGCTGCCATCTATTGGAATGAAATAAGACTTTTCATAGACTTTTGACTTTTTAAACAGAACCAGAATTACATGCTTACAAAATTGGGACAACACACACACACACACACAAAGATAAACGACACATTCTGTTTATCAAAAGTTTATAAAAACATACAATATTATTTATGAATAACTTGTTCTGAAAAAAAATATGACCACATTTTTGCAGTTGGTCCACAGCATGCATGAATGGTGAATTTTTTATTTTATTTTGTGGTCCGTTCTGCATAACGCGGCGGCTCATTTTAGCTTATCGCGGCCTGTTTGTCCCGTTTCGCGGCCGACCCACCGGCCCGCTCGGTTCTACCGATGGCTAGTCTGCCTCTGATTGGACCCAAAGTGCGCCGGCCCACTGGGAAAATGCCCGGTATGCCAGATTACCGGTCCAGCCCTGTTGGCAATGCATTTGACGAGATGTGCAATGAATACAATTGACTGACTAAATGAAGTATTTTGCCTGTAGTATTGCTGCATGTGGTGTTTTCTAACTAAATGTCTTGCAGCCATTGAGAGAGATTAAACCTTTATAAATAACAAATGCTAGAAAAGATAGTGTCAAGCCAAGGCTAGCTCTATTTCCCCTCTTTAATGGTGTTCAAAAGACATATAGGATTCAGTGTTAGTCAAAAAACATAAAATACAAAGACAGCTTAGAGAGTCAAATGTCTTGGTGAACTTTTCTAAAAGAAGACAAAAATAGGAGTTGATCCACTATAAATTCACTGAGTTGACAAAAGTAATAGCTAGGAAAAGAGTGATATTCTTCACATTGACACATTTTCAAATATTCACTTTTTTGCATCAAACAAATGAAGTGTATCAAGACGCTCTTGCTCTTACAGTAACACCATTAATCCGACCACGTTTTGACCTGATTCTATAGTGTGAAACCGTACTGAACATAGTAGACAACAGATATAAGGCTTGGCTGACCTAAGAGTCAACTTCAGTGTCTGTGAACTTAAAAAATTCTGAACGCTCCCTGAACCCCTCTCAAAACCAGATGGAGAGCTGTTTTTATTTCACAAGTCCCAAGAAGCACCCTGCCAACTCTCCAGACTCACAAACAAAAGATAAGATATGTCACCACAATTGTTGTGATCCTTGGAGGTCTTTGTCATCTAAACTGTACTGAAATACCCTCAAAAGCTTAGGTTAATTTAAGGTTACTTATTATAATGATTCAGTGTAGCTACAGCAATTGTATGCATACAATTGGACAGACAGTATAAAGGAATAAGCTGAAGTCTTTAAAACTGCCATCCCTTCCATATTAATGTAGGAATATACTGCCCTGAAGTTTTCTCAATATGTGAAATCAGGTCTCTTAAACGATGATCAGATTCAGAGAAATGTGAAGCTATTGTAAAGATATGGGCCTTTGTCCTTGTCCTTGTATGGCTCTTATTTTGAATCTTCCAGATTGCTTATTGTCCATTTGTCTCATTTGTCTCATTAGTCTCTGTGCACATGAGCCCTCTTGTTTGCCTTTGGTGTTGTGAGATCTTGACCAGTGTTGGCTGTGATATGAGTTAGGTTTGTGTTCTTGTATATTTGGTCTTGGTATTTGTATTAGTCTTTTTGCATTTTTGTTTTATTAAAGTAGTGTTTGGATCATAATTCTGCTCAACCTCTGACTCGTGATGTAGAAGACCTCACCTCCTCATTGATCCAGCAGTGGAAAATTCTGGAACAGTTTACTGACTCAACATAAGAGTACACTGAACTCTTTTGGCTAATTGTTTGTACTGGGAGGAAATAGCTTTAAAGGACATTTACTGTTTTGCGTGATTCACTGGCTGCCTTGCCCTTGCCAGAGTCCTCAGCCACCTTGACCTCGCCCCTTGTTGGCTTTACCTCTCCCAAGTTCATTTTGCCCTGACTTTGCTCTCGCCACCTTGGTCTCCAACTTGTCCTCCGGCTCAGCCATGGTCTCCTGCTCGACCGTCGGCTCCGCCCTGGTCTCCTGCTAGCCCGCCAGGTCCACCCTGGTCTCTTCCTTGCCCGCCTGCTCCGCCCTTATCTCCTGTTAGCCCGCCAGGTCCGCCCTGGTCTCTTCCTTACCCCTCTGCTCCACCCTCATCTCCTGTTACCCTTCCAGGTCTGCCCTGGTCTCTTCCTTACCCGCCTGCTCTGCCTTTGTCTCCTGCTAGCCCGTCAGGTCCGCCCTGGTCTCTTCCTTGCCCGCCTGCTCCACCCTCATCTCCTGCTAGCCCGCCTGATCTGCCCTGGTCTCTTCCTTGCACGCCTGCTCCCCTTCATCTCCTGCTAGCCCGCCTGATCTTTGTCTCCTGCTAGCCCGTCAGGTCCGCCCTTGTCTCTTCCTTGCCCGACTGCTCCACCCCTCGTCTCCTGCTAGCCCGCCTGATCTGCCCTGGTCTCTTCCTTGCCCGCCTGCTCTGCCTTCATCTCCAGCTAGCCCGTCAGGTCCACCCTGGTCTCTTCCTTGCCCGACTACTCCACCCTCGTCTCCTGCTAGCCCGCCAGATCCGCCCTGGTCTCTTCCTTGCCCGCCTGCTCTGCCCTCATCTCCTGCTAGCCCGTCAATTCCGCCCTGGTATCTTCCTTGGCCTAAAGATCCGCCCTGGTCTCCCAACCAACAGATCCGCCCTGGTCTCTTCCTTGCCCGCCTGCTCCGCCCTTATCTCCTGTTAGCCCGCCAGGTCCACCCTGGTCTCTTCCTTACCCCTCTGCTCCACCCTCATCTCCTGTTACCCTTCCAGGTCTGCCCTGGTCTCTTCCTTACCCGCCTGCTCCGCCTTTGTCTCCTGCTAGCCCGTCAGGTCCGCCCTGGTCTCTTCCTTGCCCGACTGCTCCACCCCTCATCTCCTGCTAGCCTGCCTGATCTGCCCTGGTCTCTTCCTTGCACGCCTGCTCCCCTTCATCTCCTGCTAGCCCGCCTGATCTTTGTCTCCTGCTAGCCCGTCAGGTCCGCCCTTGTCTCTTCCTTGCCCGACTGCTCCACCCCTCATCTCCTGCTAACCCGCCTGATCTGCCCTGGTCTCTTCCTTGCCCGCCTGCTCTGCCTTCATCTCCAGCTAGCCCGTCAGGTCCGCCCTGGTCTCTTCCTTGCCCGACTACTCCACCCTCGTCTCCTGCTAGCCCGCCAGATCCGCCCTGGTCTCTTCCTTGCCCGCCTGCTCTGCCCTCATCTCCTGCTAGCCCGTCAATTCCGCCCTGGTATCTTCCTTGGCCTAAAGATCCGCCCTGGTCTCCCAACCAACAGATCCGCCCTGGTCTCTTCCTTGCCCGCCTGCTCCGCCCTCGTATCCTGCTAACCCGCCAGGTCCACCCTGGTCTCCAGCTCCCATGCCGCTGCCCCGTGGTGTCCTGGTTGTCTGTCGTCACCCCGTGGTTTCCTGATCCCCAGAGGTCCCTGCCCTCTCCTCATCCCCCATGGTCTCCGACCTCTCCTGAATCTTTGTGGTCTCCGCAATCTCTCTCATGCCTTTTTGTTTTGCAAGGGCATCAGGAGCCGCCCTTTAAGGAGGTGCTCTATAAAAATACTGGGTCTTTATTTATGTGTTTGTCCTCTTATTTTGAAGTTCTGTTTGGTCTTCGTTTCTCTCTTATTGCATCCAGATTTCTTCTTGTCTATTAGTCTCATTAGTCTCTGTGCACATGAGCCCTCTTGTTTGCCTTTGGTGTTGTGAGATCTTGTCCAGTGTTGGCTGTGATATGAGTTAGGATTGTGTTCTTGTAGTATCTAGTCTTCTTGGTCTTGGTCTTAGTCTTTTATTTGTGCTTTTGCATTTTTGCTTTATTAAACTAATGCGTTTGGATTGTCATTTGGCTCAACGTCTGACTCAATATTACTGCTATTTTATAATCCACATCATCTTTTCGGATTATTGGCTGTACAATCAAAACCTTTGATGCCAGTTTTCCTCTTTTTCAGTGTTGGCGTAGTTACTATGTTTTGTATTTATAGGGCTGTGTAAATCTGTATATGGCAATGCTTGAAGATTCTATAAGCTTCTATACAAAAAGCATATTGTATTGTGAGGATTGTGGATTGGGAGAAATGTTCTAAAACTTTGCGGTGTTGAGCATAAACATTAATGCCTTCGTTGTGCTGTATCAAGACATGCAAATCCTCAGTTCCAAGAATTAAATAGCCCAACCACAATACAATTATTCATGCACAAAGAAAGAATTTTACATGGGACCTATTCTGAAGTGACCCAAGAAAATGAAATGTAAGAAGTCATGGGTTTGTAAAAATGGTGGTGGATATGCAATCCATCTGAGATGAATAATATTGATAATATTTGCCCACTATTTGCAGATTGTTTCCTGGGTATTTTGAAAAATCCCCAAAAGTGTTTGAAAGCAAGATCATAATTAATCTCATGGTTATTTTAATGGTTGCTGAGCCATCAGAGCTAGTGGTGGCATGATATGTTTTTTAAAATGTGGTAACATAATCAAGATTTGTTTACATTCATTTTATTCATGCAAATAGAGAACTGCTTCTAATTCTTCCCGTTGGGACTATGGTTGTTGCAAGACATGCAAAGGTTTATGCATTCTGTCCATTTGATTTAGTTATATCCTTTGCTCTGTCCTCAACTTTAAGAAATGCACTCTCCTAATCCTCTTTTAAAGTAATCTTCAAAACTTTATAAACAAGACAGAAAGGAAGTAGCAATGAATAAATGCACAATATCAGTAGTTAGAGTTAAATATAGCACATTTATTTTCTCAAGAGTACTCTTATCTGGCATCCCGCAGTGATATTTGTAAGTGGGGAGGTCAGCGCGAGGCTAGTGTAAATTCAGCGGCCGTCACTCTGAGTGTGGATCTGCTATGACCACAGTTTCACATCTGACCTTAAGACCTCAGACTTGCAAATATTTAGCACAAAACAAATTCACAATCTACAATGGCATCTTCCTCCTTCCTTTGATTACTGGCTGATACTCGGAGCGAATGATGGTCTCAAAAGTCTTAGAGGAGATTCTGATTTCATGCACTAGAATTGATAAATGTGTCTAATTATTAAAAAAAGAAATGGGATGGATCTGGAAAGAAAACATTTCAAGATTATCAGATGACCCGGTTACAGCAGAATTACAAGGCATTGCAAATTAAGGTCATTTCTTTCAATCACGTTTGCAGAAATCTTTTGAGAGCTTAAAGGTTGAGACAACCAATGCATGTGAGAACAGCAAGTGGTATTGTTACAGGATAATCAGCTCCTGCCTCTAATAAGGGGCTCACAGTCCCCAAACCACACTCCGAAACAGCTCAAAGTCAGAGGGGGAAATTTAGTCGTAACGTACAGCTGTCACAAGACGGAGGCCACAAACTGCAAAAAAACAAGGAAGGTTGTGATCAATTATTAATAATGGTACATTTTTGCAATTGAAATGTTTCAGGCCAGAAGTTTTCTTGCTTATGTGAAACAGATTTGAAGTCCTTCCTTTCTTTACCTTGGTTTTGACATTATCTCCTTAAAAGGGGTAGTTCACCCAAAAATGTAAATTCTCTCATCATTTACTCACCTTCATGACTTTCTTTCTTCTGCAGAACACAAATATTGATTTTTAGAAGTATATTTCAGCTGTGCAGGTCCATACAATGCAAGTGAATGGTGACCAGAACTTTGAAGCTCCAAAAAGCACATAAAGGCAGCATATAAGTAATCCATACGACTCCAGTGGTTTAATCCATGTCTTCAGAAGTTATATGATAGGTGTGGGTGAGAAACAGATCAATATTCCCTTCTTTTTTGACTGTAAATCTCCATTTTCACTTTCACATTCTTTTCTTTAGTTTTTTGGCAATTTGCTTTCTTCATGCATATCGCCACCTACTGGTCAGGGCTGGTCTGAGCGGGAGATTTATAATAAAAAAGGACTTAAATATTGATCAGTTTCTCACCCACACCTATCATATCACTTCTGAAGACATGGATTAAACCACTGGAGTCTTATGGGTTACTTCTATGATGCCTTTATGTGCTTTTTGGAGTACATTGTAATAGTTTAAATATGATTGAAAAAAGATATGCAAATATGTTGACATTTCTAATCATGTGAATTTACAAAGGACTTAAGTATTAATAAAGTATTATTTGGGTAAATGTAATAATGTTTGTTAAAAGCATATTGTTATAAGGAGAGTGTTGCCAATACACATACAGATTTGTCAAACATCATAACATGAAGTAATCAGAGCTAAAGCAGTTCAGTGGTTTAGTGTGGGAATGTAACTTCCAGCCAATCAGAATTCCGGGGACCTCCCCTGTCCTACTTGAACTCAAGCTATAAATAAAATCCCCATGGATTGAGAAAGCATCACTGTCATTGGAGGGGAAAAAACCCCACTAAAATGCTGGATTCACTGACATTTCTATTTGAGAAATTATTTATTTTCTCAAACTTGAATCTTTTTAAAAGTCTATGGCAGGAGGAGGAGGAGGAGGAGTGTGCGGTGAGATGTCCAGCGCTCCGGAGGGGAGATCTGCTGGAGGTGCAGCGCACTCTCTTCGTTCATTATGGCATCTATCTGGGCGAGAACAGAGTCGCGCACCTGATGCCTGACATCATGCCTGTATTAACCAACAACAAACAGCTCATTCAATCAGTCGTCACCAACAAAAGGCTCATTTTAGGATGCATTTACAAAAACGCGAGTATACGTGTAGATTCGATTGAAGATTTCGCATATGGAGCTCCGGTTCTGGTGAACGATATGGATATGAAAATGAAGTGTCAAGCACTGGCGAACGAGGACGTGGCGAGGAGAGCTGAGAGACTGATCGGCGCCATTCCATACAGTTTATTATGGTATAACTGCGAACATTTCGTGACGTACTGCAGGTACGGGACACCTGTGAGCCAGCAGACAGAGAGGGTGAGTTCCCTTATCATCAGAGAACATGTGATGATAATGATTATTAACCTATGTTTCTAATATCTAGGCTATTTAAATACAAGTTGCACTATTATAATTAAAATAGCCTGATGGTAAACATGCATGCATACCCTCAAACAAATCACTCTTTGAATAGGCCGTGTAGGCCCACTTTGGATTCAAAACAAAAGCTTGAATTATTTGTAATTGTATTTGTTTTTCTTGCAGTTCTGCAACAGTTTGAAAAGCGTTATTCGAGACCAGAGAAGTGTGGCTTTAAGTGTTGTGTTGGGAGTGATGTACACCATCTGCTTTGGCCTGGCACCTTCAACTACTCTGCCCACATTCCTGATACCCTTCACTCTGTGGATGGCAGGCTGAATGACATTCCTTACACTGAATCCCAACACGGCACATCTCTTCCTTAAAGCGGGATCATGCAGTCAAACGGTGTTTGCATTTTGCGTTTCTGAAGGTTGAATGATAGGCTCAATCTTTTAAATAATTCATGACATGACTTTTGCAATTGAGCCTCTTCAGTCATATATTTGTACAGTTTAAATCATATACCTACAATTGTGACATTTGCCGGCATTTCTGTAACATAAAGCGAACGACAGAACGCACGCAAGGTGCCTTTTGTGTGTTAAGCTGGTGTAACTTCAGCAGACGTGATGCATTGCAGATATGAAATGATTTATGTGTACCTGTAGTTTTTATTTGTAAGATTGTGAATTTGTACAGTATAAAATATATTTTAATACAATAAGTTTCATGTGTTTTCTAAGATGTATAATAAGGAATAAACCAGAAAAAAAGACAATTTGACAGAACAATGAATTTGATTACTGTTAAATACTGCAGATGTTAAATTATAAATAGTTGAATTATTTCTGGTTACTGCTGTAAACTGTTTTTATTACATCGTTTCTTCTTCGTCTTCTTTTTCTTTGTCCTCCTCTTTGTCTTTGTTTTCTTCTTCGTGTTCTTCGTTTTCTTTGTCCTCTTCATCTTCTTTGTCATCATCTTCATCCTCTTCTTTTTCTTCTTCATCTTTGTCTTTTTCTTCGTGTTCTTCTTCTTTGTCTTCTTATTCTTCGTCTTCATCTTCTATTTTGTCTTCGTCTTCTTCTTCGTATTCATCTTTGTCTACTTATTCTTCTTCTTCCTCTATTTCATCTTCTTTTTTGTCTTCCTCTTCTTTTTTGTCTTCTTCGTCTTCTTTTTCCGTCTTCTTCTTCTTCGTCTTTGTCTTCTTCTTCCTCTATTTCATCTTCTTTTTTGTCTTCTTCATCTTGAAAACGAACTTATAAAGCTACAACGGTTGAATTCAGGATATTCTGAATATGTGACCTGTGGTCAGAGGACTTTTCTCAGGATCTGTAAAAGTTTTGTGCCTCTTTTTTCAAATAACTCCCACAAGAACTAATAATTCATCTGAATGAAACATGAATATTAATTTTAATGAACGAATGAGTGAATTGAATCAATTAAATAAGCCACTTCAGGAAGGATGTGGGTAGAAATGAACTGAAACAGTACAGGAGTTTTAAAGAGAAATAAAAATAATAGAGTCTGAAGGACTAAAGATGAAAAAAGACTCATTAAATTCACATGTACATGTAAAATGACAGTTAAAGGGGTAATTCACCCAAAAATGAAAATGGTCTCATTATTTACTCACCCTCAAGATATCCCAGATGTGTTTGACTTTCTTTCTTCAGCAGAACACATTTGAAGAATTATAGAAAAATATGTCAGCTCAGTCGGTCCTTATAATGCAAGTGAATGGAGATTTCACTTTTGAAACTACAAAAATCACAAACAGTCAGAATAAACGTCATCCATACGACTCCAGTGGTTACATTAATGCCTTCTAAACTGACACGATCACTTTTGGTGTGAAAAAAGATTAATATTTAAGTACTTTTTAACTATAGTCCAACGCTTTCATTAGGCTTCATGAGAGGGTGGAGTCCAAGCAGTCTCCTGTATGACATATTCACGTTGCCATGGATACAGACATAATCTCACATTCTCCATTCGGTTGAGACATCCAGGATAATCACACAAATGCACCATTGTGAGTAAAGAAACAGATAAATACAGATCTAAACCAAAACCAACCAAGATACTGTACAGTGCTCCTCCTCCTCACTTGTAAACAGCGCTGCTCACCGGAAGCATGATTTAAACTTACACCACAAAAGTGATCGTGTCGATTTAGAGGACTAACTTAACCACTGGAGCCATATGGGTGACAGTTATGCTGTCTGTGATTTTTAGGAGCTTCAAAAGTCTGATCACCCCATGTTTGTGGAAGCGGTCTCTCGCTGTCATCATTGCCATCCAGCAATGACACAAATTATTCTGCTTTTATCATACAGTAAATGGCATCCCTTTAGTCAATAGAAGACATATAGTCAATAAAGGGATGCCATTTACTGTATGATTTGTTCAACCAACTTCAACATGTCAGCATTATATAACCAGCACTTCACATTAATCTCACTCTTGACCTGGGTCATTTTTATACCTCTTGGCATTTAAGACCAAGGCCATTTAATGTCTACCGAGACGCAGTGTGGCTTATATAAAGCTTGTGAAATCACCTTGCTGTAGTCAACATGTGATGCTGAAAAGCTGCTTTATTTACCTTAAATCTAAATGTAAAGTGGGTAAGACTCAAAAGACCACATCACTCCTCCCAGGACAGATCAAATAAATTCAACAGGTCTGAAGTGAAAGGCATCACTGCCCACTGCCTTTAGCCATGATCCCGCTAAACCTGCTCAATCTGTTCTTCATCACCTCAACACTAGATGATGAGTGTGAGGAGCACACTGGGATGAAAACCTACGACGTCTCCCTTTACAAGCGTGGTGACCTTTTGGAGGTGCCCAGGACTCTTTTTAAACATTTTGGCATCTATTTAGGCGAGGACCGTGTCGTTCATCTTATCCCAGACGTTCTACCGGTGTTCACTAGAGAAAGGTCTATTGTTGGGCAGGCGGTGACCAATGATAGACTGATTTTGGGGGTTTTGGCCAAAGTTGCCAGTGTCCGTGTGGATTCTGTGGTGGATTTTGCATACGGTGCTCCGATTCAAGTCAACAGAATGGACAGTACGGTCAGTGTACAGCCGCTGACCGGAGAGGAAGTGGCACAGCGGGCAGAGAAGCTGATTGGATCGGTCTCCTACAGCTTACTTTGGCACAATTGTGAACATTTTGTCATGTATTGTCGCTATGGTGTTGCGGTCAGCTTCCAAACCTATCAGGTAATAATAAACACAGGGTGGAGGGGGGATGTGTGGATTTTGAACAGGTCTCATTCAGGCCTGTGTATCAGAACATTTTCACATGATTTAAAAAAACAAAACAAGAACACTTGAATAAGGTTGTCTTCATTAACATTTGTTAACATGAACCAATAATGCACAATTCAATACTTTTATAGCACTTATTCATCTTGGTTCATGTTCATTTCAACATACACAAATTAATTTGTATTTATTTATGTATGTATGTATTTGTTGTTGTTGTTTGTATATGTTGACATTTGTTCATGCATCATGAACTAACAATCAACAATTGTATCTTTATAATTGAACATTAAACAAGAATGCTGCTAAAATAAATTGTTCACTGTTAGTTCATAAAACTTAATGCATTACTGATGTTAACAAATACAACCTTATTTTAAAGTGTTACTAATAAAACTTTACATGCATTTGTATCAGGACCGGATAATCTTTTTTGAGTGTGCAACAATGAACTGTCTGTATGATTAAGAGACCTATTTTTCTTTTACATGTCTGTGGTCATTCATCCCTTATATGGTAGGTAAACCCATGAGCCTGAAAATAACTTTTAAAAATCCCTAATGTTGTTGACATGAAACATAGCTAATCTTTACCTAACTGAAGACATTTTATATATATATATATATATATATATATATATATATACTGTATATACCCTTTCTCCCCAATGTGGAGTGCCCAATTCCAGCTACTTACAAGGTCCTCAAGGTGGCACGGTTACTCACCTCAATCCAGGTGGCGGACAGGGCCAGTAATCTGTCATACCGGGCATTTTCCCGGTGGGCCGATCAGGGGTGGACTGGCCATCGGGAGAACCAAGCAAGCCGGTGTGTCTGCCGCGAAACAGGCCGAATGGGCCATGATAAGCTAAAATTAGCTGTGTTATGCAGAATGGACCACAAAATGGTATGTAAAATGTTAAATCTCTCTTCCCAGTCCAACCCTGGTGGCGGAGGACAAGTCACAGTTGCCTCCGTGTCTGAGAACGTCAATCTGCGCATCTGATCACGTGACTCGTTGTGCATGACACCGTGGAGACTCACAGCATGTGGAGGCTCATGCTACTCTCCACGATCCACACACAACTCACCACACGCCCCATTGAGAGAACCACTAATCACCACCACGAGGAGGTTACCCCATGTGACTCTACCCTCCCTAGCAACCGGGACAATTTGGTTGCTTGGGAGACTCACGGCATGTGGAGCTCATGCTACTCTCCACGATCCACACACAACTCACCACACGCCCCATTGAGAGCGAGAACCGCTAATCACCACCACGACGAGGTTACCACATATGACTGGAGTCACTCAGCACACCCTGGATTCAAACTCGTGACAATTGACTCAGCGTCAATACTCGCTGAGTATACACAGACCCCAACATAACTGAAGACATTAAGAATGCATACTATAGTAACTTTAAGCTTGTTAAATGCTGAGTGTTCAAATGATTCCCTCTAGAAGGGTTACCACCTTTTCCCTTTTCTTGTCCACTTTGTCCAAAAGTCCAAACAGGATTTCACAACATCCTCCTACACAAACACAGATTATCAACATCTCCAATATGTCATTGAACCTCTCTCCTTGTTTATTCCCCATGAATAGAGCTTTTGCAAAAAGTCTGGAATCAAAGGCATATTGTGCATTTTGTGGTAACCTCACCACATGAGCTATGAAAAGCTGCTAAATCCAACAGATAAACAGGATTAGTTTTTTCAGAGCAAGAAGCCTAATTTGGGTTACAGTAACGATTCTGAGCCTTGTATTTGGAACAAAACAGCAACCAAGATTTTTGTTCATAATTGTTTTATGTTTAACATATTAGATAAAGTTCAGAAACAATGCCTCTTGAGTTATTAATAAAGTAATATAAAATGAGAGTCTTATTCTATTCAATGTAATGAATTTCACTAGAGCTACATCGATTGATTTTAAAATAATCCTAACCCAAAATACCAGAACAGATTGCTATAAAAACCTCAAATTTCTGATCTTAAAAAGATGATATTAAAAAATTGTTTTTTGCCAATTTTACAAGAGAAGTATGAACGCACAGCAGCACCATCTTGTGGACAGCTCTCTCAATCATAAATGACATACCATACACAAAAATATCCAAATATAACCTCTCTCTCTCTCTCTCTCTCTCTCTCTCTCTCTCTCCTCTCTCTCCCTCTCTCTCCTCTCGCTCTCCCTCTCTCTCTCCTCTCCCTCTCTCTCCTCTCTCTCGCTCTCCTCTCCCTTCCTCTCCCTCCCTCTCTCTCTCCTCTCCCTCCCTCCCTCTCTCTCTCTCTCACAGTTTTGTAAAGCTGTAAGGATGATCCTCTTCAGCAAAAAGATGGCCTTCCTGTCAGCAGTGATCGGGGGCTTTGTCGTTTTGTATCTAGGCACTATGACACCTCTCAACACCCTCCTCACTGTCCTCATCCCCTTTACCATCTGGATGGCATCTTGAAGACACTCGGGGTGGAATTTGTCCTTTAATGTTGATCCAGAAAAAGTCACAAAAGCATCAACTCTACCAACAACTGTTCTTCACCAAACTATAAATGTCAGTGGTGTTGATGGATTATTCATGGCACATTTCAGTAAATGTTTAATGATGCTATGTGGCATCACATGAAATAGTTATAGAATATATGCCCTTCATTTCATTAGTGCGCTACATGCATGGGAATGTATCATTACAAAATGTTCAACTATTTTGTAATAAAGAGAAACATTTAAACAGAATTTTCTTTTTTTAATTCTACACATCTGGATTATTATATGTGATGTTAAAACTGACAGGGGGAATTTGTTTGGAACAGTGTACAATTAACTTAATGGGACAGTTCACCCAAAAATGAAAATTCTCTCATAATTTATTCACCTACATGCCATCCCATATGTCTATGTCTTTCTTTCATCTACTGAACTCAAATGAGGATTTTTAGAAGAATTTCTCAGCTCTGTTGGTCCATACAATGCAAGTGAATGGGTGCCAAAAATTCGAAGCTCCAAAAATCACATAAATCAGTTTTACAGTAATCCATAAGACTCCAGTGGTTTAATCCATGTCTTCAGAAGTGATATGATAGGTATGGGAGAGAAACAGATCAACATTTTTAGCATGCATTGGGTTTCCCCCCGCATTATTCTCTTATCGCGATTAAACTGCATGCATTTTACAGCGCGCACCCATTTTTCTCCTCCGTGTTACACAGATTTTATTGCATCGATCTCAAAATACCGCTTATCAAGAATAACCATGACAACAAACAATTGCGTGAGGGATTCACATCGATCTCAAACTCTCACCGCTAAGGAACAACAAACAACTGCGGTAAGTCATGGCATCCATTCGTGTTTTTTTCTCCTGCATTGTTTGTCACATGTTTACAATAGCCTCTTCTGTCAGCAGTGAAGGATTCATATGTGATAAATGTAAGGAATTAGTCAGGTTGACGGAGAAGTTTAATGAGTTAGAGACTCGTATCCGAACACTAGTGGAGGTAAGTGAGAATGAGAAGCTGGTAGATGCTGTTTCAGATGCGAGTAGTACAGAGAGCAACACACACACTTTGGTTCCGGCTGTAGAGCCCCCGCACCAGGGCGTTTTGGTGACGTCTCTGCAGAATACTCCTCAGCAAAGAGACACCACTCTCCCGTTCCTGTTAGGGTTTCCAATCGATTCTCCCCACTCAGTGATGGACCCACTGAGAATCATGTTGAAAGAGCCCTTGTTATTGGTGATTGTATTGTAAGGAACGTGGAAATAGAGACTCCAGACACCATTGTTAAATGCATTTCATGTGCCAGAGCATCTGACATCAGATCAAATTTAGTGCTGGCTAGTGCTAAACGTTCATGTCGGCACTAATGATATCCAGCTTCGCCAGTCGGAGATCACAAGAGATAATGTTAAAGAGGTGTTGGAATTTGCAAAAATAATGTCAGACACTGTAATATGTCCTCTCTGCTTGTCGTGGGGATGAGGTTTATAGTAGTGTCACTGAATGCCTGGATGTCTGAGTGGTGTCTGTAGAATATAATAGGATTTATAGACAATTGGAAGAGTTTTTGGGGTAGATCTGACCTGATAAAGAGAGACGGACTCCATCCCTCCACGGAAGGTGCCGCTCTCCTCTCTAGTAATTTGGCTCATAGTCTTAATAATGATATTCAGTCTGTTTGACTGAAACCTGCTTAAACCGGATGAATATATTAGTTTAAATGAATCTACTCCCCTCAGTTATTGTTATAATCATGAGCCTCATCTGAAGGGTCGAGGAGGAGGTGTTGCTACAATTTACAGTGAAGTTTTTGATGTTATCAGTGGACAGGATATACATTTAAGTCTTTTGAACTAATAATGCTTAATGTGACACCGTCAGGTATAAATAAAAAAACTGTCATATTTTACCCTTGCTACTGTGTATAGATATCCTTGGCCATGTTCTGATTTCCTTCATGAATTTTTATCAGGTCTTGTAGGTACTGTAGATAGCGCTTTAATTGTTGGTGACTTCAACTTTCAAATAGGTAATTCGATTCACCATTAAAGATAGCTTCACTAAACATCAGTAAACTTAAAAGTCTAGAAGAACTTGATGAAACAACAGAAAATATCAATAGTCATCTCTAGCACTCTTGATACTGTCGCCCCCCCTTCGATTAAAGAAAATAGCCCTGCACCATGGTACAATGATGACACTCATGCTCTCAAGAGAGCAGCTTCGAAAATGGAGCGCAAGTGGAAGAATACAAAATTAGAGGTATTTCGCAGTGCATGGAAGGATAGTGTCTGTAGCAGTGGCGGCTGCTGGTCTTTCAAAGAGGGGAAGCTCATTTTCGGCCTACATTATAAACTTATTTACCCTATTTTTTGCACTAAATCAATCTTAGGTGTTGATCTGCCCTGCTGTTTAATTCTAATTTTTTCCTCGTAAGGAAGACTTTCAAATGGCTTCGCCAAAATCAGGTCGACAATATTAGCACCGTCTGCCATCGTGCGCAGTTTCACCCGTACGACGCTAGCCTAGCCTACTGTATGAATGAATGAATGAACGAACGAACGAACGAACGAACGAACGAACACTCTAAAACAAAATATATTAAACTTGGTAAAACTGAAACAAGGAATGTGGTGTATAATTGTGTGAAATGTATTATGCAAATTGACTAGCAATTTCGCCAAACAAATATAAAGAAATAGGTTGCAGCAGTTTGTCTTTCGACTACACTTGAGAAATCCGCGATGGGACTGAGCGCGAAATAGCTTCAGTGACTTCTTATAGTACAGATTCGCTGTCAATCAAAAGGAGATGCAGTCTTTCGACAGATCCTCCAATCATCACGCGGAAGCCCGGAGTCCGGGCCAGCCCACTCCTCATTCACCCCCAGAGACACTGAGCGTCCGTGGGCGGGACATAATCGCAGCATTTATCCAATGACCGTCTATTTTCGGAGCACTGAAAAAAACTGTTCAGAGCAGCCACATTGAAGTCAATGGACACTCGGCTTCAACCGGGAAACGCACTGACGCTACGGGAATGTATGAGAAGTAAATCGAGTCAGCCGACCTGCTATATGTAATGTAGCTGATTCTGAACGAACTCGTCTTCGAGATGAACGTGTTCTAACACATTTTTAGTCAATAAATTGTTTACACAATAGTACATATTTGACCATTATTTTTTTGACATTATAGGGGAAGCTGAGCTTCCCTTGCAGTCTTAAAGAAATCCCCACTGGTCTGTAGCTACAGACAGGCACTAAAAGCCGCCAGGTCAGCATATTTTAGCATATTTTAACTCATTGAAAATAGCCACAACAATCCTAGGTGTTTATTCAGTACTGTGGCTAAATTGGTTAGAAATAAAGCCTCAACTGAACCAGATATTCCGTCACAGCACAAGAGTAATGACTTCATGAATTTCTTTACTGATAAAATTTAAATAATCAGAAATAAAATTGGAATTATGTAATCATCTGTCACAGCACATCAGAAAACAGTATCTCACAAATTTCCTCACGTGCAGCTTCAATCCTTTGCTGTCATAGGTCATGATGAGCTAACAAAATGTATAGAAACATAAAAAGCCACAACATGTATGTTAGATCCAACACCAACCAAGCTCTTAAAAGAGGTATTCCCTGTAATCTCAGAACCTCTTCTTAATACTATCAACTCCTTGTTATCCTTAGGATATGTCTCAAGAAACTTTAAAATGGCAGTTATCAAACCGCTTATTAAGAAGCCACAGCTCGATCCTGGAGAACTGGCTAATTATAGACCGATTTCAAATCTCCCATTTATGTTGAAAATACTAGAAAATGTAGTGTCCTCCCAAATATGTTCATTTCTACAGAGAAATAGTCAGGATTTAGGCATCATCACAGTACAGAGACTGCTCTTATCAGAGTCACAAATGACTTGCTCTTATCATCTGATCGCGGCTGCATTTCTCTTCTAGTGCTTTTAGATCTTAGTGCTGCATTCGACACGATAGATCACGACATTCTCTTGAATAGGCTGGGGAATTATGTTGGCATTTGTGGAGTTGCATTAGCATGGTTTAGGTCCTGTTTAGCAGACCACTACCACTTTGTCTATGTAAATGAGGAATTGTCAAACCAAACAAAAGTAAAGTATGGAGTGCCACAGGGGTCAGTTTTAGGGCCTCTGCATTTCTCCTTGTATATGCTTCCCCTGGGAGATATTATCAGGAATCATGGAATAATTTCCACTGTGGATGTCCTGTTACATCATCTACAAGCAAAGAAATTAGGTGTTATATTTGATACCAATCTGTCCTTTGACAATCTAATTGCCAATGTTTCTTCCCCCTCAGAAATATTGCTAAATTACGACACATGCTCACTGTTGCTGATGCTGAAAAATTAATTAATGTTTATTGTATTTAATGTATTTCCCCACATCTTTCTTACTCCCCACAGGTGAGTATTAACATCTGGGCTCTGCCTTTTGTGTTTATCAGTACTATCCCTAACCAGGTCCTAACATTATCTTTTGCCAGTCTGGCAACATGGGGGTTCTCAATACTTTTCATTTACCAATTTTCAGTGGCCATAGCTCTAGCACATGTGTGTCAGTAATACGCCGTTATGGTGTAAGATTCCCATAACGTCAGCTACTAACGCATCATCGAGAGAGCGACTTGAAAGGGAACGTCTCGGTTGTATTGTAAATGTAACCTCGGTTCCCTGAAATGGAGTTTTACAAACAAAGTTTGGGAGGAGCTTGTTCATTTAATCCAACCAATCACAACACCAGAGTAAGCCAATATAAACCGGTGCTTACCTCACTGCTGTGACAATTCCTCCGCCATCACTCCTCCACCCCAACTTCACCTTCAGTACTATTTTCCTAGTTTTATATATACAAAACTGACATCCCTACCCCTAAATCTAACCAATAATGTCACAAAATGAAATATGAGGTGAACAATACAAACATCCATACTCTAAACCCTACACCTAACCTGACCAAAAGTGGCGTAAAAGCAAATTTAAAAGCAAAAATACGTAATTTCGTGGCAATTATATGAAATGTTCATCTCATTGGCTTTGCTGAACTCGTACCCCGGTCTTCTGCATTGAAAGTCTTATTCTTATTATAACTCTAATCAATGTAAATCTAACAAAGCATGCACACTCTTAAAAAGATAAAGAAAAGTAAAGAACAAATAATACAATTCACAATGATGACTTTTACACCAAAGACCAGAACAACTAATCAGTGTATTAGCTGTTTGTAGCCGCTTGATTTCACTCTGGATCAGAGGATTATCCATCAGATGCACCACCTCGGGAAGCTAGTTATTTCTGTCTTTGTGTTCTATGTGTTATTGCACGGCTGCTGTTTATGTCAATTAGCCTGGCTGGACATTTACCTCAATTCTCCTACGGAAGTGAATAAAAATCTATATCTAATTTAGTAACACAGCCTTTAAGTGACTAAAACAGCCAGCTCAATTCGATTAGAAACCTATTGATCTGAGATTTAGGAGAATTTAGGTGTCGTACATAGATTAAAAGTCATATTAGGTGTTTGTTGTTGGTGTAGAAAGCGGAGATACGTGGATACAAAAAAGGAGGGGGGTGGATGCAGTGACACCCGGGACGGAGAGGTGCAGCGATCTTGGTGTGTGCACATGTACAGTCTCCTGTGTGTTGTGGTTATACAGAGATGGTTCCACCTCTAAAAACCGAAATTGTGCCCAAGACAAAATAATGGCAAAAACGGCAATTGCGAGTGGGGTGGCAGGCTTTGGTCCATAGTGGCCACGGCCACACTTGACCACCCCCTAGCTCCAGCCCTGAGTGGATTTGAAGACAATGGGGGTTGATATTGATGTTATGAATAGAATGGGTTTAATTGTGCTTTGGATTTTACATCCATTAGGGATATGTGGCAAAACAAACCATCCTGCACCCATTCTCAGAAAATTGTCAAATGTTTTCATTCAAAATCAATTTGGATGTTCTTGTTATTTGACTTTTGGTATTGCTAATGGATTTTTCAGAACATACACAATCAGAAGTAGAAGGATTTGTTGTTTAATTTTATATATATTACATCAACACAAGCTTTTCACCTACATGTTAATATATAACATACTTGTTTCCAAAGTACTAATGACTGTACAAAGTACTAATGACCCACAATGATTGGACGAAATTGGACAGTGTGCACATTTGACACAAACAAGCAGAGAAGAAGAATGGCATTCAGAAGTGATCGTCCCATGCCACAAATCCCTTCAAAAACGTTACCACAGTACAGTGGCAGATTTAGGCATGAGCAACATGGGCAGCCTACAAATTATAAGAGGTGATTTGAAAACACTATTAATCACTCATGATGTGTTAACATTGTGATATTTAACAAAGATAGTGAGATGGGAATGATTCATGTTGATTTACTCTAGTGTCATTGCGGTCCTGCGTGGTTGAGAAGACTAATAATGCTCAGGCTCATAAACTAGTTGATTGATGCCGTATGCCTGTTCCTAAATGCCATTGCACATGTCTCTTGCACGTTTTTATCATTATTATAACCCCCAAAATGAAAACTATATTGTCTCAGCATATAAATGAAACAGTTTCATCAAAAACAAAAAGTCTTGGAAAGTTAAATAGTGATGTTGCTATGCTGACTATCACTCATGGAGTCTCGAATACATATCCAGGGTGTGCTGAGTGACTCCAGTCAGGTTTTCTAAGCAACCAATTTGGCCCGGTTGCTAGGGAGGGTAGCAGAGGCGGCGGCAGCCGATTTTGCCGGGGCTTCAGCCCCGAATGTTTTGAGTGCAGCCCCGAATGTATTTTGAATAGTTGACTGACAAATATGAAACCGGACAATAGCCTACGTAAACCCACAAAATCATAAGTTGCCTTATTTCATTGTGCTTTGGCTTTGCACATACTGCATACAGCCTGTAAAAATAGACATAGGCATAATCTAGCCTATAGAATAAGTTTCTTTGCTGTCGGTAGCCTATGGGCGACTCCGTTTCTTCCTCTCTGTTGAATATGCAGCAGGTAGGGGAGGAGCTGACATCAACTTACGTTACTTAGTGGCGAGTTAACAGCAGTTAGCAGGAAAGACAGCAAAAATGAAGCAAATGAGGCTTCTAAAATTTCCGAAAGAAGTTAGTGGGTAAGAATTCACATTTGTTTTTGTCCTAAAAGTCTAAAGCATGGTTAGCGCATCCGTCTCTCACGCTGAAGACCGCGGTTCGAGTCCCGTTCGGAGCATAATTTTCTTGTTTATCAGGTGTTGTTTTCTCTAAGGATAACCAATAAGCATTAGCATAAAATGTATGTTTGACTTGTTTTGTGATATTAGTTTGTAGTAAATATACACTTTGAGGGTAGCAAAGATGTGCCAGAATCAGGCATGGAAACTGGTAACAATTAATCAGTCACTTTACTTTAGAGAAAGTTAAAAGTGAAACATTGTTTATCCCAATGATCCTAATGAAAGGATTTTGACAGATGAACATGGAGAATTATATACAGTTCGATGCCATGGTGTGTCAATGAACTTAGACTAAAGTCATTCATGTATTGCTTTAACTTAAGATCTTATATATCATTTTGACTATTTATGTCAAAAAATAGAAATTATTTATATTAAAAAAAATTTTTTACTTCACTTTACTCACTATAATATAACTCTTTTGTGACGACTTTATGTTAATGTACATGAAAATTCAAGAATCATGATAGATCTTAGGGCAATCCCACTGATCTGCTCTTCTTCAATGGTATTGGTCTACAATTTGACATATGTAGCACTTGATGAATTAGTTGTTTGAAGCTTATTTGCAATAAGTTATGTGCTGTATCTGTTCTTTTGCATCACAGATGATTCAGGGAGGAGAGAGGATGAGTTTGTCGAGGATAGTACAAGAGTGGAAGATTTAGGAACTGTAGAAACAGTCCCAGCGAGAGCAAAACTCAAAGAATACCCTCTCACCAGCTTTGGACTACAGAGAAGTGGTTGCTAGTGTGAAAATAAAATGGTCTGGGCTAAGCCCCGGATGTCCTTCAATGCTGGAAACGCCTCTGGAGGGTAGAGTCACATGAGGTAACCTCCTTGTAGTCGCTATAATGTGGTTCTCGCTCTCGGTGGGGCACGTGGTGAGCGGAGCGTGGATGCCGCGGAGAATAGCGTGAAGCCTCCACACGCGCTACGTCTCTGCGGTAACGCGCTCAACAAGCCACCTGATAAGATGCTCGATGTCTCCCCTTTTCTCCCCAATTTGGAATGCCCAATTCCCAATGCGCTCTAAGTCCTCGTGGTGGTGTAGTGAATCGCCTCAATCCGGGTGGTGGAGGACGAATCTCAGTTGCCTCCACGTCTGAGACGTCAATTCATGCATCTTATCACATGACATGTTGAACGCGTTACCGCGGTGACATAGCACATGTGGAGGCCCATGCTATTCTCTGCGGCATCCACGCCAAACTCACCACGCGCCCCACCGAGAGTGAGAACCACATTATAGCGACCACGAGGAGGTTACCCCATGTGACTCTACCCTCCCTAGCAACCGGGACAATTTGGTTGCTAAGGAGACCTGGCTGGAGTCACTCAACACACCCTGGATTCAAACTCGTGACCCCAGTGGTGGTAGTCAGCATTTTTTCTCTAATCATCAGCTACTCGGGGGCAGTGAATATTTTTGCTTCAGTTCAGGCTTTAGCAGTTAACGGTTAAACAATTATATAAAACATATAAAGATACCCCCGCGACCCTGTACACAGGATAAGCGGTTGACGATGGATGGATGGATGGATATAAAGATACCGAACCATTGTTTTGGTAAACAAATAATGTTGTAAATACATTGTAATAGGTTTAGGCTGGTTTGACTCACACAAGTTCCATGCTCGCTATCTCTGGCTAATGTGAGATATAGGCCTAAGGGGGAGTTTTAGCACAGTGGACGAACATTTCAGATGGTCCCTTACGCACTATAAGTGATATACAACTAACTTCAAACCAAAAACTATCCCGCTTAGAATTAAGGGTCTGCCCATGCGAAAAGTCCCTTTAGTTGAAGCCAAAAATCTAAATAATAAAATCACAAAATTAGATGTTCCCTATGTGCATATGGAGTGAATTACATAGGCATAGATTTAGGTAGGGATGATAGGGACATGTCCCTGTCAACTTCCAGAAAATTGGAAATGTCCCGACCAACATTTGGAGAGTTTTGCCACACAGGAAATACTTTAATGTATATTTATATATTATTGTGCTACCTCTTCTGAAGCAGCGCAAAAACGGTAGTCACGTGACACCTGTTCCTTTTCCTTTTTTATTAATACCAGAGTTTTGCATGCAGCCCAATGGAGGATTCTGCTTTTTCGGCCATAAAGCGCCCTCTTGAGGAAGACATCTTAAAATTTAAACGATTGGGCATTTGGGATAAAAAAATAAGTAATTAGCTGTAGGCTAAGCCTAAAGCCTAATTTGTTCAGCAATATGAGAAAAGATTCTCCCCTTAATTTGTTTATATTATGATGTCATTTTGTAATTTGTTAATTTACCCTACCCTTTGTTTATGGATAATACATTTGACAGAAATCCATTTCATGTCTGTTGGATATAATTTTCTCGAGGTAAATCTTGAAAAAGATAACATTTGATTTTGATCCACTAATCTTAGGTTTATCACATCGTATATCGGTGTCACATCATCCAAGTTTATCGAATATCACAATTTTCCTCTTCGTTGTGCAGCCCTAGTGGTCACATTTACATTTATGCATTTGGCAGATGCTTTTATCCAAAGCGACTTACAGTGCACTTATTACAGGGACAATCCCCCAGAGCAACCTGGTGTTAAGTGCCTTACTCAAGGACACAATGGTGGTGACTGTGGGGATCAAACCAGCAACCTTCAGATTACCAGATATGTGCTTTAGCCCACTACGCCAACTATTGATTTTAGGTTGTTGATTATGAGAATAGAGTCAATATGGAGTGGTGGTGGCGTAGTGGGCTAAAGCACTTAACTGGTAATCAGAAGGTTGCTGGTTTGATCCCCACAGCCATACAGCCACCACCACTCCCCTGTTTAGTTTCTTAAAAAACTAAAATAGTTTAAAATATAATACGGTGAGACAGAGAAACTTTGAAATGAGAGAATAATGTTATTTTGTCTATATTTGCAGACTGACTTTCTCGCATTTTCTAAACACCAACATTTTGAAAGTTTGTCCTTGCAATATGTCCCATCCAACTTTCAAACCAAAACTACACCCTTGATTAATTCCCTCTACCAAATAGCGGCCGAGCCAAATGTGAATTCATTGCAAGTTGAGGAATTACTGATTGATGTTCTACAATTTTTGTTGATAAATGGAGAGTAAAAAACGAACCTTTGAATGGTTCTTTAAATGACAATATTCTGTATGAATATTGGCTTGAATGATGGGAAATGTGTCTATGCAGCAGAGTGGAATACAATAAATGTGCCCATCTCAGTGTTGTTGGGGCTGAGCCCCTCCTTGAGTCAGCCCCGAGTAAATGCGTATCAAGCTGCTCAGTAGACACTCTGCAGGCGACAGTAGAGCGGTTAATACCTGGTGGCTGGATGGGTGGTCTTTAACATTCAATACGACCAATTTACACGAGCTCCTGTTGATGAACCCACTTCTTCGAAACACCTTAGGGGATGCACGATAATGCTGGCATGGATTTGTTTTCTCTCTGCAGGACATACATCTGCTTCTGTGGCATTAAACTTCTCAATTTAAAGATGGTAAGACACTATCAGGTCTTTAAAATAAGACACTGTTAAGCTAAAAAATAAGTAGTGTCTTTTGGAGAGGGATTTCCTTAATAATTGCATAATTGCTAAGGGAATTATAAATGATGCTTGGGCTATGAAGATGTTATTTGCAAATTTTGAAAGATATTTCTATGTTTATGACAATCTATATGATAAGTGGACTAAAGTAACAGCTGGTGCAAACGTGCATTTTCACATGTAAATATGATTGATCACTGTGCATTAAAATGGTAAAATCCAGACCTAAATCAATTTTTTTATTCATGCATATGCACATACTTATGAACTGAATGTCATGTTAACAGGGCATCTAGCAATCTCTCTTACGCTTATTGAACACTTATTTATTTGGTCTTAATTACTGCGCATAGCTGTCAATTGATTTTCTAATAATCGTTCTTATTTTCTCTTTTCAGAGTTAGAGAACGAATGCTAAATATGGATATAAGAACTGAAATGAACATGTCTGAAGACGTGATCCCAAACTCCTTATTTGAGCCCACAAATTGCTGCACATCTGCCAATAACCATGTTGAGGATGCCTTACTAGACGGTCTGGAAGACAGTACAAAACTAGTGGGTGTTCAAGTGATTTTGATTTTGGCTTACAGCACCATTATCATCTTAGGTGTGACCGGGAACTCACTGGTCATCTACGTAGTGTACAAGTTTAGAAATTTACACACAGTCACTAACTATTTCATTGTCAACTTGGCTGTGGCAGACTTATTGGTCAACACATTGTGTTTACCTTTTACTTTGATGTACACACTGTACGGAGAGTGGAAATTTGGACAGGTGATGTGCTACCTGCTCCCATATGCACAAGGCTTAGCGGTGCACGTTTCAACCATCACGCTCAACGTGATCGCACTGGACCGGTACCGTAGCATTGTCTATCACATGGAAACCAAGATGTCCAAAGACATGTGTGTAGTCGTCATTGTGATCACATGGGTAGCGAGCGCTATCCTCGCTAGCCCTCTAGCTATCTTTCGTGAATATGTGACCTTTGACCTAACACCCGAGCAGTCGATTCAGGGTTGCGCTGAGAGGTGGCCTGGAAGCAGTACGGATGGGACCATCTACAGCATTTCCATGTTTTTTATACAGTACGGCCTGCCATTATCGATCATTTCATTTGCCTACATACGGATCTGGAACAAGCTAAGAAATCACGTTAGCCCCGGTGGCGGCCGTAGCGACAGACATCAGCGGCGACAGAAGACGACAAAAATGCTCGTGGCTGTAGTGGTGGTCTTCACCGTTAGCTGGCTGCCCTTTCACGCCTTCCAGCTGGCTGTGGACATTGATAGCAGTGTATTGGAAATGAAAGACTTCAAATTGCTCTATACAGCCTTCCATATTGTGGCCATGTGCTCCACCTTTGCCAATCCCATCCTCTATGGCTGGATGAACAGGAACTATAGAGGATCCTTTGTGGCTGTGTTCAAGTGTGGCAGGTTAAACAACCAAATAAGAAGGGTTTGTAGAAGTAAGGGAGTAAGGGGTAAATGTACAGCATGCAATAAGCAAAATACAATCAGTGTTACCTTTGTACAGGCAAACACACTGTTGTGATGGTCGTTTGGTTTTTGAGAAGGCAACACTTTAATCAAATATTATCATAATTAGGACTATTTAAATGGTCTGCACTTATATAGCGCCTTTTTTAACCTTAGAGGTTACCAAAGTGATTTATGCTGTGTCCCAATCACCCATTCACACACCAGTGACGGCAGAGCTGCCATGTAAGGTGCTAGTCTGCCATTGGGAGCAACTTGGGGTTCAGTGTCTTGCCCAAGGACACTTCGGCATGTGGAGTCTTGTGGGCCAGGAATCGACCCGCCAACCCCGTGATTGGCAGCCGACCCACTCTACCACCTGAGCCACAGATGCCCCATTTAAAGTATTGTCAAAATATGGGAAATGAGAAGACTCTGAAGGAAACCTGCCTCTGCCCCACAGATTGCCTGACCGTTGCCAGATTTATAAGACTATCATGGTGAATTTGTGACTAACCAATTACTTGTACTTTCTTGTTGTGTGATCTACATTGTTATAATGTCATATGTATTTGGATGTATTTAGAATAAGCATATGATCGAAACATTTGAGCCGTATTTATGAAGAATGAAGAGATGTGTGAACACAGTTACTGAGGCAGGAATGTCTTTTGCAAGCGTCATATATTGAATACTGTATCTTTCAGTTGTTGTTGTTTTCATTACCTGTTACAAAAGTCACAATAAACATTCTAAGCATGTGCTCGAGATGTATTCAATTACCGGGAGGATTTCTTGTAATTTACTGTTAATATCAGTATTCCTAATTCTGATCAGCCACTGGCCCATGAAAGATCAATGGGATGACAAGAACACCAGACCAATCAATACTCGTTAAGCACAAGAGAACAACATAAAAATAGGTTAAGAGGGTCTCAGAGTATTGATCCTGTCAATTACAGTCCAGTCTGGCTTTGTAAGTCGCAAAGAGCACACAAGCATTATATAAAGGCCAATACTGAATTTCTGTCTCTGCACAAAGCTGTTTATATAGAGACATCTTCAGCACGTGCATTGCCAGCTCTGCTGCCATCTCATGGTTAGGCTTTGCTAATTTTTAAGACAAAAAAATAAGCTTAACCTTCTGAGACCTCAGCGTGTGCATTTAACATTTTTCAAATTCTACAAATAGTTTCCCTAAAAATTGACAGTGGAACGAAGTTGTGATATTTTATGCAATTTCAAGCTAAAGAAAGTCTTAAAAATTTAAAATATATATATTTTTTAAGCAAATAGTTTATTATGTGTCCAGGAGTGTTGACTATTCATGTTTTTGATATATTAAAGACATTACAGCTGATTTTCTATAAAGCTGAATAAATAATTCAGATTGAAAGTAATGTCCAGCATCGTCCAATCACTGCCAACCATATTAAAATAAAATGATGCATTATAAATGGTGAATCTATGAACTGATGATCATCGTCCCATGTGTGTCAAACATTGAGTGATCCAAACATCATCTGCAGCCTGAAACTGAACTTTTGATCCGATTTTAGGAGTGAACGCACTTAACTGCATAGAGAGCTATAGGATGCTCCCTTGCTCCCTATTTAGTGCATGATTTAACCTCCAGTGTGCTGTCTGTCTGCACTGGTCTCAGAACAGTTATAGAGAGCTATAGGATGCTCCCTTGCTCCCTATTTAGTGAATGACTTAACCTCCAGTGTGCTGTCTGTCTGCACTGGTCTCAGAACAGTTATAGAGAGCTATAGGATGCTCCCTTGCTCCCTATTTAGTGCACGACTTAACCTCCAGTGTGCTGTCTGTCTGCACTGGTCTCAGAACAGTTATAGAGAGCTATAGGATGCTCCCTTGCTCCCTATTTAGTGCACGACTTAACCTCCAGTGTGCTGTCTGTCTGCACTGGTCTCAGAACAGTTATAGGAGAGCTATAGGATGCTCCCTTGCTCCCTATTTAGTGCATGACTTAACCTCCAGTGTGCTGTCTGTCTGCACTGGTCTCAGAACAGTTAGAAATGCACCTTATTTTCATCCTGACTCCATATAAAGCCTCTGAAAGACACATTTATCAGCTTTTACATGAATACATTTATTCTCAATGTGATAATGACAGTAAATATAGGATTTGTATAGAAAGTTAGTCCATTATATACATTATTTTACTACACTTTCTAATCATGCCACAGATTGGATGGTGACTGTGTATGGGTTAAGGGCTTGCTGGTTAGTTTCTTACGAAGACCGTGAGTTGTTGAAACATTACACTGTAGCACCATGAATGGAGGCCCAGAGCCTTTAGTGACTCCAGTAAACAAGACGTACATACAATCTGCTTGAAGCAACTGGAGTTTGAGAGAGCTATTAAAAGACACTGAAGTCACATGTCAAGATACAATACTTTTATTTACAAATTAATACAAAAAATACAAATATATATATTATACACAAGGATAAGTCTTCAATATTCCCTTAAATGACAGCATTGATTTGTCTTTAATTATCATGTTAACCTATTTAAATAGCATAAAAATGACATAAATCACCTTTAAGGACAACTTGATGATTATATCATGCAGCGTAACTGGATAACATTATCGTAAGTGAATTTTTTACATTTTTACGACATCATTTCAAATCTGCTAAATGAACATGTTTTGGGGATATTACCATTTACCGTATTAATGGAGCTCATTTTCCAAACGGGATGGTTTTATTAGGTGGGCTCCATGGTGGAGGGGGCACATCTTGAAGGATTTCTTGTATCTTTTTTTCTTTTCGCTCTCTCTTTTGTTGAAACTCTTTTCTTTTCTGTGATAAAATGACAAGAAGAACATCAATTCAACATCAAAACCTTTTCAGAATAGTGACAACAATGGAGTGGCAAAAGGCATTTCAGATGTGATTTGATCTGTCTGACATCTTATTTTATCTGCATTCTGATAATTAATAATAAAGAGTAATGCCATAACACAAGTATTTACTTTAAAAGAGCCTACAAGAAGGTATGTATTTGGCAAACACACATTAGGCCCGTGCATACTTCCTACAGAGTCGAAGAACGAAAGGGTGTGACATCATTTAAAATCAAGTCTGGCCAAAAAGTAACAGCTCGCCAGAGGGAACAACTTGTACCGACTGCTAAACACCTTACTGCCATTGGTCAACGTCACCGGTGGGTGTTACCTGGAGCTCCACCCATTTTGAGGTTGACAGCTAATTCCTGTTCGGCCACTTAAGATCAGTCAACATGAACACACTGAGGTGCAAAATTGACCAACGTCTGTACGATCCTTCACATAGAGACATTTTCCAAGAACATGTCATGTGATGTTTTTGTTTATTTAGTCTACAAAGACAATCAAATCCACTCAAATACTCTCAAGTGCCTATTCACTCTTGTGCCATCTGCCCGAAGTAAGATATGCCTCTCTTATCATCATTCTTTTCTGTATTCTACCCATTAACACTCTTTTATACACCCATGCTTGCAGTAGTATCAGTGTCATCATAAATGACAACACCAGAGAGTATTCGGTGCATATTACGGCCTTGTGTCGCATGTTAGCTCATAAGCATCATTGTAAAGGGATTAATGGAAAGGAAGATGCGAGAACCATCTTGACAATGTAAATAATAAATTAATTATAAACTTAACCAAAAAGACAAACACAAACACACACAGGTGTCGGGCAGCTGCCCGTAAATCTCTCTCTCTGTCGCATTGCAGTCTCCAGTTGGCCTTTATCCCTCTCGGAGGCTTGATTAGCCTGATTAGGGGGTGGTGTGCGGAATCACGACCCGGACCCGCCCTCAACCCTGCCACATTCCTGCTTCATTCTCTCAGGCCGTGGTGTCCCCGGCATGACGTTCTCCCCTTTCTCTGGGGAGGGGTGGGCCTTCCACACCATATGCCGGCAGGTCATCCCCGTCTACCTGGATGAGGGAGGGGACAAGGGGAGGGAAACCAAAAAAATGTGGCACCTACACGCCATAACGGCGATCGTGTCAAATTAACAAAACATTTAAAAAAGAGAGGGAAAGGTGGAAACACGGAGCGGCAGTGGGAGAGAGAAAAAACCCACTAACCTCCACCCTCTAATGGACGACAGCCGCGCCTTCCCGGACGCGCCTCCCCGGATGGATCGGAGGCAGACCTCCGGCCCTTGGCGGACGGAACGCCCCGCCGCATTATTGGTGGACGGTAGGTGTGTCCCCCGCCCCTGGAAGCGGTAACCGCTCCAGGCGGTTGGTTGGGAGCCCCTCCTCCCCTCGCGGTCGGCGGCCGTTCCTCCGCTTCCAGGCGGCTGGGCTCCTCCATCCTATGGCTGCGGCTGCTCCTTTGGGGTGGATGGTAGCGGCGAGAACTCCACTACAACGCATCCCTCCTCCTTCTGGGTTTCAGCACCAGTGTAAAGGGATTAATGGAAAGGAGGAGGCTCCGCCCTCCGCCCTGCCACAATCATGATTTCAGTTTCAAACTTCTGTTTACCTCTGAACAATTTTGTAAGTGTGCTGGGGCCTTAAGTGTGCATTACAGCCCAAATTGATTTGACATTAGCATTTAGCAAAGTTGCAGAATGGCCCGTTTGCCATTAGGGTACTTATAAAAGCTAAGCCCAGGGCAGGCTGTGTATTCATGAACTAGTGAAGGGAACTTACTGTAACATTGTAACATACCATCCATTTGTCATACATCTCCAAGGCAATTCTTTCTCTTTCCTCCTTTTCATATTCCTCTTCCACTTCCTTTATCTTCTCCTTGTGTTCTGCCTTTACCTTCTCTTGAATCACTTTCTTCTTTCGTCCACTCCTATGTAATATTTAAAGTCATTAACGGCAAGTCACGTTCTTTTACCCACAGCGGCACAGTCATAATGTTAGTCTGTACCCTGAGGCTTCTTAATCAAGTTATAATTGCTTGAGAGACTTGAGCGTGATCAGCTGTGAGCTAGTCAACAAAATAAAATGACATGAATAAAATAGGGTTTTTTTTGTTCTTACCATACATTGAAAGCAGAAGTGCAGTCCCTCTTCCTCTCCTCTTTCTCCCTGACCTGCTGTAGTGTCTGTCTTTTCTCAGTCTGTTTCATTTTCCTTATCCTTTCTTTTAGGACACTGTCGTGCTCCTGTTTCCATTTCTCAAAAACCTGTTTTTACATTGTCATCTCTTTATGTGAATGATGCATTGCACTAAAGTTGCACTCAACAGTACGTTCCATGTGTGCTTCTGAGTTCCCTCTCAAAGGATTTAGTTAACCCCCCCAAAATTCACCCTTGTGTCGGTGAGTACCATTTACTGTGCATGCATGACACATACCGTTTGACCATCTCAGACAGTAGATGCAGTGATAGTGTTACATTACTGAGTCACTGCATTTATTGAAGCAAAATTTCCACAAAATTAACCGTTCTAATAACACAAACCTGTTTCGCTGTATCTTTCTTCTCTTGATTTTTATCCATTTCCATTTGCTGTATGTTAATTGCCTCCTGCTTTTCTTTTACTTTCTTTCTGATGACTTCCCCTTTTTTCTCCTTCCAGGCATTATAAGAGGCCTTAGCATCTGCGATTTTTGCAAGCTTTTCCTAAGAAAGGGAAGGACAAATATTTGATGAATCACAGCAGGATTGTGGCACATGCAACAACAAAAAAGCATGTTTGATTGTATTGATTGTAGGAGAAGCATGTGGTTAATCTTGCCTTTACCTCTTGCCTTTTCTCCTCTTTCAATTTCTCTTCCTGCTTCTTTGCCCTCATCATAAGTTCTATGTTTTCTTCTTTCTTTCTTAGCCATTCCTGTCGGGAAAAATCCAAGCATGATTTGTACAAGATTTTGCATTTTTGTTTGACACATTTTAAATGCCTTAGACAAAAAGTAATGAAATTAATAGACAGTCAATTTATTATAAATTCCATTGCCTCCAAGTATAACATTAGGATGTTTTAAATGATTAGTCGAACCTGGTACACCGCAGCTCTTAGTGAATCTGCTGCCGCTGGAGTCTGTTGGGTCTCCTGCATCCTCTGATCCAGAATCTTCAGTGAACCGAGGTATTTAGACTCTGCTCTGTTGGAGCTCTTGGACTTTCTTGAACTGGATGACCAAGAGCCTGGAGGTCTAACGTATAAAAGACATTCGTGATTGGGGCATTTGAGAAACACTCATCAGTTAACAGTATGAGGAATTGAACAAATTCACTAACCTGTCTGTGGATCTGCTAGTAATTTGGCTCTGTGTGGCGGATGTGTGGTAAGGGTTTGCGTGGGGATCCTCCTGATGATAAAAAAAGTGGAGACTTCACATTTAATAAGGAATTACTTTAGCATTTACAGGGTTAGTGCACCCACAACTCTATCATTCATTACACTGAAAACATAAATAACTTGAATATAATCCCCATAAGCCCTTGCACTTGAGTCATTTAAAGTGTTTTGAAGCTCTCACGTGAGTGAGCCGTTGAATTAGCCACACCCTCTCATTCCAAAGCCCAGCCCTCAAAGATACATTTGAGACCAAAGCTGAGCAAAATAGCAGGATTGTTTGTTCCCGTTACTGTCAAATTCAACAGTGGCACAATAGCGCCCTCATCTGGCAAACATTATGAATGACAGCCTCAATGATCCACTTCAAATACAACACTATGAGAACGAGCAAAATGATTGACAGCAGAAAAGCTCAACATTTTACAGAGTCTACTCTGACCTGATTTTCCTGAAAGGACGTTGAGTGTTGTCCCTCTTTGCTTTCCTCTGAGGCAGCTAAAAAGAAACAATTAAATACGTATCACTTAAAAATGAATAACTTGCATAATTATACACTAATAAACTTTTCGACAGTCTAATTATCCTCCCACACGTACCACTTCCTGCAGTGGCTGGAGCCTCAGACGCTTGCTCCTCTGTTAAAGACGACTGCGTCTTGACCCGTTCTGACATGACACAGCCTTTATCTGGACCCTACAGTAAACAATATACATCAGAACATCAGACTCCGCCCTGGCCCTTAAAGGGACAGTTCATCCAAAAATGACAATTCTGTCATTGTTTATGGACTCCCTTTTCACTTGAACACAATAACCAACTCCAAATAGGAGCTTTGACCAAAACGTTTACATTTAATTACCGCCATTAATTAAAGATGATCCCTCTTCTTCCAAATGAAAAGTGTAATAGCATTCCTGTGCTTGTGTTTTAGCATATAAAGAATTTAACGTGTTTCCATGGTGATCTGTGCCATGCTAGTCTTTCAATCATTTACAAATTCTCACCTGAACACTCTTGGTAGGGGTTTGACTCTTCTCGGAAGAGGACATGTTAGAGAGGGCTATGGACATAGAAGAGGTAGCTGCTCCGCTGCCGGCAGGGGTCTCCGCCTGTGTTTCCTCCTCTAGCTGACAACTGTCCCCCATATGTAATGCCTTCTGCCGGGGCTTGGGTCTGGGGGACTTGTCTTCAGCAAGAAAACCTGCTTATATAAAAGAAAGTTTGTTTTATCCGTTTGCTTTTTTACCGGGATTGTGCCCCGAATGTTTATATCATCTTGTAGTGATGTCAAAAATACCATATTTTAATATTAAGTAATAATTAGCCTATACTGGTCTTTCTGCAATATAAGACCGAATACAGACGCAATTCAGTACCCAAACACGGTCTTGTTGCCGTCTTGTTTGTTGCATATGTGCACATGCAAGAAAAGGGCTCGCAACTTGTGAGTGCGGCCGTGTATCATTGGTCAAAATGTCTTGGTGAGATTTTGGAAACTGCGTTCAGCTGTAACCCTGAAAACAGAGAGTAATATATAAAGATAAAGCACCACTTGCAAACTTTAGCTCATGAGCCACGGCATTTACAAAACACTTCTACTAAGAAACAAGCCATGAAAATCTTTGCATATTTAGTTTATTTTTTAAATCACATTTTAAAGTGCGTAGTGTTAAAGGTATAGTACACGCAAATGAAGATTTTTAGAAGAATATTTCAGCTCAGTACAATGCAAGCGAATGGTGACCAGAACTTTGAAGCTCAAAAAAGCACATAAAGATAGCATAGAAGTCATCCATAAGACTTCAGTGGTTCAATCCATGTCTTTTTAAGTGATTTGATGGGTTTGGGTGAGAAACAGATTAAAATAAAAAAACAAAAAGTCATTTTTTCCCTCTAAATCTCCACTTTAACTTTTACATCTGAAAGTCACTGTTTAGTTTTACTTTCACATCTGAAAATTTAAAGTTGAGATTTTGCGTAAAAAAGGTTTTTGTTTCTCACCCACACCAATGATATCGCTTCTGGAGACCACTGGAGTCGTATGGATGACTTTTATGCTGCCTTTATGTGCTTTTTTAAGCTTCAAAGTTCTGTTCAACATTCACTTGCATTGTATGGACCTGCAGGGCAGAAATATTCTTCTATACATCTTCATTCATGTTCTGCTGAAGAAAGAAAGTCACACATATCTGGGATGGCATGAGGATGAGTAAATGATTACATTTACATTTACATTTATGCATTTGGCAGACGCTTTTATCCAAAGCGACATACAGTGCAATTATTACAGGGACAATCCCCCCGGAACAAAAGTCTGTAACCCCTCACGGAAAAATTTAATCATGGCTGACTGTGAATGACACTTTTCTTGAATGGCAAAACGTTACTGAGTGCACCTTTAATTTTTAAAATCCTTTGAGCTGACTGTAAAGACAGGGTCAAGCCTAGCTCTGAAAACTACATTTTTCAACAAGAATGTGGTCACTATGGAGATATCATTAAAATCAAGATGCAAAAGATCAAGATGCATGCAGAGTAAAATAACGAGTGGTCAAACTAGCAGGTATTAATAATGGGTCTGACTTGTTGTGACAACCGGTCTTGTAAAGTACCAGAGATTGTAAACACCAGCAGATATGCAAACACTTTAGCCCTGACCTGTACAGAGTGTTGGTTTAACACGCCTCTCCCTGGGATGAGGAATAGGCAGGTCACCATCTTTTTCGGAGGGCAGTGGCAATGGACTGTCCCACATCGGGTCCTCTGATAGAAGGGGGTCGGGAGATTCCCATTGGCTATTCTCAGAGCTGAGTGTCAGACGAGATTCTGACGGGCTCTTCTTCACCTCAGAAGATTCTGCCTGGGGTCTCATCCTCATCACTGATTCTGACTGATCAGCGTTCTGGAGTAAAGTGGACTCAGGTTGACACTTGTCAGATTGAAGGGACAAAGGGGAATCCGGCTCCTGATGTTTCACTGGGGTCTGAGAGTTGCTTGGAGTGGAACGAAAAGAACCGTGGCTATCTATACTCGCCATGGAGCTTAGCGGTTCATCTTGCACGGAGGAACTTTGTCTTTTAGTTTTCAGGAAGGATACTACTTTTTTGGGGTTTACATTTTCCTCTTCATCATCTGTAAGCTTGAAATCATTTATCTTGCCTTTTGTCCTCCCAGATTTAAATCTTGCCTTTTTCTGTTTTTGTATTTTAAGGAGTTTGTTGAGCACATCTGTAGAAAGCAATCCAATATTTTCAATACTAGGTAAAGAACACTGAAAATTACATACATGCAAATTACGTGATATCAGAGAATACACACAGAAATGAAACCTTTGGACATTGTTGCCCCAAGGGCAGTTCACCCAAAAATGTAAATTCTCTCATCATTTACTCACCCTCATAATATCCCAGATGTGTGTGACTTACTTTCTTCTGCAGAACACAAATGTAGATTTTCAGGAGAATATTTCAGCGCTTTAGGTTCATACAATGCAAGTGAATGGTGACCAGAACTTTGAAGCTCCAAAAAGCACATAAAGACAGCACGAAAGTAATCCATACAACTTCAGTGGTTTAATCCATGTCTTTAGAAGTGAGTTTTGGAAAGAGAACAGACCAATAGGTAACTCCTTTTTCGCTGTACATCTATCCATTGCAGTCTCCAGGCACGGTCATGATTTCAAGCTCGTTTAAACTTCCCAGTGATTGACGCATGTGCAGACTGCTAGATGGTGCTATAGGAAGTGTAATCAAGCTTGAAATCATGATCACCAAGGAGACTGCTGATGTAACAGCAGACCGGAGCGTGACTACTGTGAGTATTTTCCATTTCCCTTTTTGATCTGTAACTAGTAGCACCAAATGGACTACATATTTCTAGAGCAAATAGTTTTCCTAAAAACATATGTGGACAGCAGGACTAAGTTGCGAAATTTTTATAATAGCACAATTCGTTCTGATTCAAAATAATGTCCAGCATCGTCCATTCACTGCCAACCATGTTCAAATAAAATGATGCATTATAAATGGTGAATCTATGTACTGATGATCATCGTCCCATGTGTGTCAAACATGTTGAGTGATCCAAACATCATCTGCAGCCTGAAACTGAACTTCTGATCCGATTTTAGGAGTGAACGCACTTAACTGCACAGAGAGCTATAGGATGCTCCCTATTGAGTGAACGACTTAAAAGGTGCTCTAAGTAATTTTTGCCATTCTGGAATTTTTACAAGCTAAGCTTTTGAATTAGCCACACCCCCTTTTTTTCAAAAACCCCTCATATCAAAGACACCGTTGTCACCGACACCGAGCAAAAAGGCGTCATCTCATGGTTCACAAACATAACAGTAGCGAAATGGCGCCCTCAACTGACAACAGTTATGGACAACATGGCATAAAAGTGGCATTAAGCCTCAATATTTCAATGCACCTACAAGAATCCGCAAAATGATTGACAGGTAGAAATTGTCAGAAACCACGGTCCGCAGACACATTTGTGTTTGCTGTTTACAGAGTCTAGTCAACACTTATTTCACTATTCAGTTCGAAATGCACCTTATTTTCATCCTAACGCCACATGAAGCTTCTGAAAGCAATTTTTTTTAGCTTTTGCAAAAACACATTAATTCTCAATGTGATAATACACAGCGAATATAGGAAAAATAGAGCAAAAGTACATAAGAGTGTTTATCCGTGTTGCGTTCCACGATAAATCGCTCAAGTTTAAAAAATGTCATAATGAAGGAAACTAGAGACTATAATCTTTTGACTCAAACAGGTTTCAATGAAAAACCTTAATTAGGTTTTTTTACCAGATGTAGTTTTGTTGGCGTTTCTCCCAAAGACAAACTGCGCTGAGGATGTCGGCGCCATGTTGTTTTGTCACGTGACTCTGTAAACTTCGAAAGTTTACAATAACAGTATTCTTTTGAAATTTGCACTGCTGATTCTGTATACTACAGTGCATTCATCTATCCATTTACATAACATTTAATATTCATCTTATTCCACATTATCATTAAATCAGGATTGCAGAGCATGTGTATGAAATCATAATCACCAAGGACACCGCTGATGTCAAGATTTACAGTGGAAAAGGAGTTATATTTTGGTCTGTTCTCATCCAAAATCCTCTAGATATCTTCTGAAGACATGGATTAAACCACTGGATTCGTATGGATTACTTTTATGCTGCTATTATGTGCTTCAAAGTGCTGGTCACCATTCATTTGCATTGTATGGACCTACAGAGCTGGGATGGCATGAGGGTGAGTAAATGATGAGAGAATTTTAATTTTAGGTGAACTATCCCTTTAAGTACAGATATGGCAGATTAGCATAATATTGTAATAACTTGCCATCGTCGTCGTCATCATCATCATCATCATCGAAGTCATCAGAGTAACTTTGTTTATGTCGACTGGCTCTAGTAGACACAGCTGCCTCCAGCTCATCCTGAAATTCAACAACATTCATGTGTTATTGAGCTTTTTAGTGAAACACGTTTGATATCGTATGCTGCCCAAACACTGCTTTGGTTTTGAAACACAACCTATGCGTTTTTAGCTTAGAGAAAACTAATGACTTGATACTGTTACCTGGAAAGTTGTTCTTCTGGATGTTTTAGGGCTTTTCGTGTGAGCAAGTGTTGTAGAAAAGGGCTTGTCGTCCATCATATCTAACGAGCAGTTTCGACGCAATTATTGTTAAACAAGCTCAATTTTAGATATAACAATCAAGCACCAAAGATCCATACAATCATAACCTACCAGAGCCTCAAAACAAACGAGTAAAAGCAAGCGTGAATTATGCGGAACAGTTATCTGTTTACGCGTGTCACCACAGCAACTGCCGAACGCGTATTGACGAAACCTACTATGAGGAAGGCTAAGCTCATGAATATTAATTAGGCTGTGCTGACGTTACTTAGTATTCACCAGCTGATTGGTCCCCTCTAACCTAAGCCGTCATTGTCACGTTACGTTACGTTATTAATACCAGAGCCAATTTAGCAGAGACGGGACCACTTCTATTCAAATGAATGGAACGCCCAACGGTCAACGGATGTAAAAATGTAAGTACACTTAAAAGAGCCAATAACCTTTTAGATAGAGATAACGTCTGTCAATCAACGCGCATGCGCTTTAAGTACACGAGCCGGGAAATTTGCGTTTTTGTTTTGCGTAATTTGAAATAAAGAAGAATAATTAATGATTCCAGTATTGTCCGATTTACTGACGATTTGAAATATGTTCTTTGATGGTAATCTTGACCAACTGTTTTTGAGATTTGGGTCTTTCTCCATTCAAAAAGATAGGAGCTGCACTATAATGACTGGAAATAACCTCCCGAGAGCGTTCCAGAGATGGTCGGCAGTGGACTGACTCGCTGTAGAAACTTTGTTAATATTCACAAGATTAGTGACGCAGGAGTGAAATCAAAACAACTGAAGTTACAACATCAGCCACCAGGGGGAGTTAGACGTCAATGTTCCTGTATCGCTGACACTGTTGATTTCTCACAATCATAATGAAGGATTTTCAGAGGTTCAAAGGCTTGAAACCACAATTCAGCCCATTTTATGGAAAGAGGAACATTAGGTGCATTATTATGTAATCATTGTTAATATTTAATTCATTAAAAAAATCTTTTAAATACATATTTCAAAAAATCAATAATACATTTGAATTCTGAGTTATACCTATGAAGTGCAGATTAATGCTCATTATAATTGAAAGCTTGTTACAGTGAATGCAGGCACTGCTCATTCTGTATACTAGAGTGCATTCAAAAATGCAAGCTTTAAACATTTTATATACATCTATCCATTTATACAAAATTGTATATATATATATAATTCAACATTTTCTTTAAATCAGTGAATTAGCTAGCAATAAAATTAACTTTCTTTTATTTTCATAGTATCTGAGCCCTGACATCCTCTACAGCAGGCGTTAAATGAAATATGGATATTAAAAAGAACAATTGCTATCACATGTTACTTATGCAAACATTTCAAAAAGGAAATTGCAAAAACTTGTTTATTTGTTTGTTTGTTTACTCTTTATTGTATTGTTATTTTGGGGTGTTCTTTGCATGAGTAAATAACAGTAGAAATGACTATGACTATGATAAACACAGTTTCTAAGACCTCACTGTTTATTCGGCACACTCTTTTGTTGTTGTTGTTGTTGTTGTTGTTCTGTAGACGTTTTGCCTGTAATAATAGTTCAATCAGTAATAGTTTTAGATTATTTTCCATTAAACAAACATTATATTATACTTCAATCAGCCGACAGTCAACAATGATGTGAACATATTTGAAAATATATGAATAAAGTTCTTTGAAATGATCTATGATGCATTATTCTGTAATAATGTTTACATTGTTTACAATCTTTCAATTCTTCAGCACAAACAGCCAAGACATCTCTAAGCTCCAGACGCAGACTGTGATATAAATATTGGCCAGAGATTTATATTTCCATTTCAGTTTGGAGAGTTATCAAGACCGTCATAACGCCACAACGTCTTAATCTCGCCTCTCAACTTGCAATCAAGTGTAAACAGTTATTATTAAAATATTTATTTGTATACACAATTTACAATCATATGTAAACAAACTACACAATGATGACTCGAAGACTTTATAGATATTACACTTTCATTTTCTGTTAATGCTGATCTTCTGTAAAGCTGCTTTGAAACGATGTGTGATGTGAACTGACTTGACACAGTTTCACACCAGCCTCCTCCATTCTGCAGTGACTGCTGTTGATTTCGGCTTTAGTGAGATTTAATCTGAGATTAAGTGCTCTTTTTAGAGGAGTGTGTGAGATATTGCACATGATTTATTTTCCTAAACAATATCATCAAAGCCCAGAGGCAAGAGGACATGTAGCCCAATGCAAACACATGAAGCACGCATGTTAATTGTTGGATGATCGATGATGTCACACTTCATCTCTCTGTCGATTAACTCTGGTGGGGTGCCTCAACATGCCACACTTTATAAGTCTCCTTTATGAACAGCATATTGTGCATTAATGGTAGAATCGTGTCCATCTGACTGCCTGTGCAGAACACCTGCCACAAGATCTCGACACATGAAGCATCACCAGACAAGACTTGTCAGAACCCAGCCGTAGATTTATGTCTGTCTGAGGCGGATGATGTTTGTCAGATTCAAAAGAACAATGTATGTCTGTGTAAATATGTAGATATGATAAAGACATTAAGGAGCTCTTATTGTAAGAAGAGACTGTTGAAATACCTGCGGTGTGTTTGAGATATGAGACGTAAGCCGCTTGCTGGTTTGTGTCAAACAGAAAAGTGGGATGATGGGAAAAGATCCGGTTGCTGGAAGAAAACATTTAGCAGCAACAAGAATGGTTTTTGTCAATGAAATATAAAACTATAAATAGAACTGGTCCTGGAGATGAAGAGAGGAAATAGGAGGTTATACAATTTAATACTTTCACTATGTCAACAGGACAACTGTAAACAGTTTGATTTTCCGGGGAATTATTTGTAGCCTGTTTTAAAGTAGGCTTGCATATTTTTATTGTGTGTGCGTGTCTGTGTGTGTGTGTGTGAGTGTGTATGAGTGTGTGTGTGTGTGTGTGAGTGTGTATGAGTGTGTGTGTGTGTGTGTGTGTGTGAGTGTGTATGAGTGTATGTGTGTGTGTGTGTGTGTGTGTGTGTGTTGTGTGTGTATCTGTATATGTGTGTATCTGTATGTGTGTGTGTGTGTGTGTGTGTGAGTGTGTATGTGTGTGTATGTATGAGTGTGTGTATTTGTGTGTGTGTGTGTGTTTGTGAGTGTGTGTTTGTGAGTGTGTATAAGTGTGTGTGTGAGTGTGTATGAGTATGTGTGTGTGTGTGTGTGTGTGTGTGTGTATCTGTATGTGTGTGTATGTATGAGTGTGTGTATTTATGTGTGTGTGTGTGTGTGTGTGTGTGAGTGTATGAGTGTATGTGTGTGTATGTGTATGTGTGTGTTTGTGTGTGTGTGTGTGTATTTGTGTGTGTATGTGTATGTATGAGTGTGTGTATTTGTGTGTGTATGTATGTGTGTGTGTGTGTATGTATGTGTGTGTGTGTGTGTGTGTGTGTGTATGTGTGTGTGTGTGTATGTATGTGTGTGTGTGTGTATGTATATGTGTATGTATGTGTGTGTGTGTGTGTGTGTCTGTGTGTGTGTGTGTGTGTGTGTGTGTGTGTGTGTGTGTGTGTGTGTGTATATGTGTATGTATGTATGTGTGTGTGTTTGTGTCCGTGTGTGTGTGTGTTTTAGTTTTTTCCAAAATCCTAGTTTTGAGGTGTATAGTCTTGCCAATATTTAACAGTCCCAGAGGAAACTGAGGCATACAGTGGATATAAACGTCTCCGCACCCCCGTTAAAACAGCAGGTTTTTGTGATGTAAAAAATTAAACAAAGATAAATTATATCAGACTTTTTTCACCTTAATGTCAACATTACAACCTGTGCAATGCCACTGAAAACCAAAGTGACACATTTGAGACAGAGAAAAACAAAACAACTCAGAAGAATTTAACACTGCATAAGTGTGCACATCCTTTTATAATTGGGAATGTGTTCAGAAAGCTCATGTGTAAGAGCACACGCTGTCTTCACCTGAAGTGACTCTGATTCACTCCAAATAAATCTCAGATGTTCTTGTAGGATATTTCTGACATCTTCTTGGTTTCATGCTACAACAAGAGCAATGGGCCACAAAGAGCTTCCAAAGCATCAATCACATTGTTGAAAGGTGTCGCTCAGGTGAGGGCTACGAAAAACATCCAAGGCATTAGATATACCATGAACACAGTGAAGACAGTCATCAACAAGTGGAGAAAGTGTGGCACAACAGTGACATTATCAAAAACAGGACGTCACTCCAAAATTGACGAGAAGACAAAGTGAAATCTGGTCATGGAGGCGGTCAAGAGGCCGACAGCAACATTAAAGGAGCTGCAGCTCTTTCTGGGAAGTACTGGTCATTCCCTTCATGTGATGACTATCTCCCGTATTCTTCATCTGTCTGGGTTATGGGGCAGGGTGGCAAGACCCAAGCCTTTTCTGACGAAAAGCGGTGGCGCCGTTTTGTGGTCCGTTCTGCACAACGCTCTCGGTTCTCCCGCTGGCCAGTCTGCCCCTGATTGGCCCCAAGGTGCGTCGGCCCACCAGAAAAAAGCCCAGTATTCCAGATTGCCAGTCCAGCCCTGGGTGGACCTAAAGAGGGCCGTATGCAGGTGATGCCCTCACAGTTTGACAGATCTGGAACGTTTTTGCAAAGAAGAGTGGGAAAATGTTCCCAAGTCAAGATGTGACAAGCTAATATCCAAACAGACTTATGCAGTTAGGTTATTCTAATGTTTTATTTTTTATTTTATTTTCTCTCTGAAATGTGCCACTTTGGTTTCCAGTGGCATTGCATAGGTTGTAATTTTTACATTACAGATGCATAAAGTTAATCCAAATGAATCGAGTGGTTTAATCCATGCCTTCAGAAGCGATACGATCATTTTTGGATGATAAACAACTAAAATTTTAGTCATTATTCACTATAAGTCTTGACATCTGCCGTCTCATGAGAGAAGCTTGTCCATTTAAAACTACATGACCTTACAGTATGGGGTGGTTAAGGGTTCTCACCCAAAACTGATCATGTGGCTTCAGAAGACATGGATTAAACCAGTCATATGGATCTACCTTTATGCTGTATTTATGTCTTTTTTGGACCTTTAAAGTTTTGGACCCCATTGACTTAATTTTTTTTTTTCTCCATGTATGTTATACTCAGTGTGGAATTTTTGTTTGTGGATGTATTACAGAACAGGGATAATTGTTACAATCTTGATTTAAAATAATAAAAAAAAAATAAAAAATAGGAATCTAGTCAAGTGGAGAAATTTCATGAAATTTTACTCTTATCATAAATTGGACGTGGCCCATTTAAGAACCGTAGTTTTGCGACACCCGCTTTCACACACTGTCTTGTATTACACACATGTGTGCTGGTTAGAGATGTGAGAACACGTATTCAGCAAGAGAGCTCCTGGATTTGTTCATCGTTTGAGGATTCTTTGGGTAAATATAAAATTTGCATAAAATACTTTGAGTGAATTAAGCAAGTAATTAAATGCATAAAATGCTTTGAGTGATTTAAGCAAGTAATTAAATGCATAAAATGCTTTGAGTGATTTAAGCAAGTAATTAAATGCATAAAATGCTTCGAGTGATTTAAGCAAGTAATTAAATGCATAAAATGCTTCGAGTCATTTAAGCAAGTAATTAAATCCATAAAATGCTTCGAGTGATTTAAGCAAGTACTTAAATGCATAAAATGCTTCGAGTGATTTAAGCAAGTACTTAAATGCATAAAATGCTTCGAGTGATTTAAGCAAGTAATTAAATGCATAAAATGTTTCGAGTGATTTAAGCAAGTACTTAAATGCATAAAATGCTTCGAGTGATTTAAGCAAGTACTTAAATGCATAAAATGCTTCGAGTGATTTAAGCAAGTACTTAAATGCATAAAATGCTTCGAGTGATTTAAGCAAGTAATTAAATGCATAAAATGCTTCGAGTGATTTAAGCAAGTAATTAAATGCATAAAATGCTTCGAGTGATTTAAGCAAGTACTTAAATGCATAAAATGCTTCGAGTGATTTAAGCAAGTACTTAAATGCATAAAATGCTTCGAGTGATTTAAGCAAGTACTTAAATGCATAAAATGCTTCGAGTGATTTAAGCAAGTACTTAAATGCATAAAATGCTTCGAGTGATTTAAGCAAGTAATTAAATGCATAAAATGCTTCGAGTGATTTAAGCAAGTACTTAAATGCATAAAATGCTTCGAGTGATTTAAGCAAGTACTTAAATGCATAAAATGCTTCGAGTGATTTAAGCAAGTACTTAAATGCATAAAATGCTTCGAGTGATTTAAGCAAGTAATTAAATGCATAAAATGTTTCGAGTGATTTAAGCAAGTACTTAAATGCATAAAATGTTTCGAGTGATTTAAGCAAGTACTTAAATGCATAAAATGTTTCGAGTGATTTAAGCAAGTACTTAAATGCATAAAATGTTTCGAGTGATTTAAGCAAGTACTTAAATGCATAAAATGTTTCGAGTGATTTAAGCAAGTACTTAAATGCATAAAATGCTTCGAGTGATTTAAGCAAGTACTTAAATGCATAAAATGCTTCGAGTGATTTAAGCAAGTAATTAAATGCATAAAATGCTTCGAGTGATTTAAGCAAGTAATTAAATGCATAAAATGTTTCGAGTGATTTAAGCAAGTACTTAAATGCATAAAATGCTTCGAGTGATTTAAGCAAGTACTTAAATGCATAAAATGCTTCGAGTGATTTAAGCAAGTACTTAAATGCATAAAATGCTTCGAGTGATTTAAGCAAGTACTTAAATGCATAAAATGCTTCGAGTGATTTAAGCAAGTACTTAAATGCATAAAATGCTTCGAGTGATTTAAGCAAGTACTTAAATGCATAAAATGCTTCGAGTGATTTAAGCAAGTAATTAAATGCATAAAATGCTTCGAGTGATTTAAGCAAGTACTTAAATGCATAAAATGTTTCGAGTGATTTAAGCAAGTACTTAAATGCATAAAATGTTTCGAGTGATTTAAGCAAGTAATTAAATGCATAAAATGTTTCGAGTGATTTAAGCAAGTACTTAAATGCATAAAATGTTTCGAGTGATTTAAGCAAGTACTTAAATGCATAAAATGCTTTGAGTGATTTAAGCAAGTACTTAAATGCATAAAATGTTTCGAGTGATTTAAGCAAGTACTTAAATGCATAAAATGTTTTGAGTGATTTAAGCAAGTACTTAAATGCATAAAATGCTTCGAGTGATTTAAGCAAGTACTTAAATGCATAAAATGCTTTGAGTGATTTTAGCAAGTACTTAAATGCATAAAATGCTTTGAGTGATTTAAGCAAGTAATTAAATGCATAAAATGCTTTGAGTGATTTAAGCAAGTACTTAAATGCATAAAATGCTTTGAGTGATTTAAGCAAGTACTTAAATGCATAAAATGCTTTGAGTGATTTAAGCAAGTACTTAAATGCATAAAATGCTTTGAGTGATTTAAGCAAGTACTTAAATGCATAAAATGTTTCGAGTGATTTAAGCAAGTACTTAAATGCATAAAATGCTTCGAGTGATTTAAGCAAGTACTTAAATGCATAAAATGCTTTGAGTGATTTAAGCAAGTAATTAAATGCATAAAATGTTTTGAGTGATTTAAGCAAGTACTTAAATGCATAAAATGTTTCGAGTGATTTAAGCAAGTACTTAAATGCATAAAATGCTTCGAGTGATTTAAGCAAGTAATTAAATGCATAAAATGTTTTGAGTGATTTAAGCAAGTACTTAAATGCATAAAATGTTTTGAGTGATTTAAGCAAGTAATTAAATGCATAAAATGTTTTGAGTGATTTAAGCAAGTAATTAAATGCATAAAATGTTTTGAGTGATTTAAGCAAGTACTTAAATGCATAAAATGTTTTGAGTGATTTAAGCAAGTACTTAAATGCATAAAATGCTTCGAGTGATTTAAGCAAGTAATTAAATGCATAAAATGTTTTGAGTGATTTAAGCAAGTACTTAAATGCATAAAATGCTTCGAGTGATTTAAGCAAGTAATTAAATGCATAAAATGTTTTGAGTGATTTAAGCAAGTACTTAAATGCATAAAATGCTTCGAGTGATTTAAGCAAGTACTTAAATGCATAAAATGTTTTGAGTGATTTAAGCAAGTACTTAAATGCATAAAATGTTTTGAGTGATTTAAGCAAGTACTTAAATGCATAAAATGCTTCGAGTGATTTAAGCAAGTACTTAAATGCATAAAATGTTTTGAGTGATTTAAGCAAGTACTTAAATGCATAAAATGTTTTGAGTGATTTAAGCAAGTACTTAAATGCATAAAATGTTTTGAGTGATTTAAGCAAGTACTTAAATGCATAAAATGTTTCGAGTGATTTAAGCAAGTAATTAAATGCATAAAATGTTTTGAGTGATTTAAGCAAGTAATTAAATGCATAAAATGTTTTGAGTGATTTAAGCAAGTACTTAAATGCATAAAATGCTTCGAGTGATTTAAGCAAGTAATTAAATGCATAAAATGTTTTGAGTGATTTAAGCAAGTACTTAAATGCATAAAATGTTTTGAGTGATTTAAGCAAGTACTTAAATGCATAAAATGCTTTGAGTGATTTAAGCAAGTAATTAAATGCATAAAATGTTTTGAGTGATTTAAGCAAGTACTTAAATGCATAAAATGTTTTGAGTGATTTAAGCAAGTAATTAAATGCATAAAATGTTTTGAGTGATTTAAGCAAGTACTTAAATGCATAAAATGCTTTGAGTGATTTAAGCAAGTACTTAAATGCATAAAATGCTTCGAGGTATTTAAATGTGATATGTGCTGAAACATATGGGTAAGCTAATGCCCTGTTTGTTCATTTCTGTATTTTATTTTCATATCTCATTTTATATTTCATTGTACAGTATTTCAGTTTTGTATTTTCTTTCTTTCTTTTTAAATACAATACGGCCCTGTCAACTGCTGTTTTTATATTTGTTGATTTATTTTACTTACTGTAAACAGCCATCAGATTCAACCCCCCAAAAATCATATATATGTTGTTTATATACTCTGCTGATGTATATATCCTGCCACTTCAACGGGTCAAAATGGAAGATCCTTTTTAACGGTACAAAAATCTATCAAGAAATGATTCTGTCCTCCGGAGTCCAACTAAATAACGGTGCGTCATGTAACGACAGCTGCTATCTTTTGTTCTTAATCAGCATTCAGCTCAGAGATAGGAATTTCCTCTCGAAAAGACAAAAGTGATAAACTGAACTATTTTTCTGCTCTGTAGTGCTCCTAATGACCATATGGTACCTCACAGTTTGCTGGACAAACACGCTTTGTATTTGTGCTTCTAGTGACAGCTGTGTCCACACATACACAGACCATCACATTTTTTTTTCCTCCCGATGTGCAGCCTTGGACCTCAGGTTGCTATTTGGATGTGTAGTTGCCACTCTCCCCGTGGTTCCCTTTGCCCCTCTCTTCCAAGTAAACACAGCACCAGCGCTGCTGTCTTAAAAGGTCTGGTCACAGGCCGAACACTGTGGGAAACCAAAGATTGTTTATCATGGTTACCTTTTAAGAGCAGGGACTGGCGGTCTTGGGCCTTTTTTGTAAACACATGACGTGCAGGTTTTAACATGGTGAAACGGAGCTGTGATAAATCCCTCTTCTATATGTGTAAACATGCCATGGCACAGTGACAAAGGCACAGTTTCAGTACAGCAAGGGGAGCTTATGGCTGATTTGGTTTATGTTTAAAATGTGTTGCTTCCCATTTCTGCTACCTTGGGTTAATCAACGTAGCCGATTTGTTAGGGGAAAATGTGTGGTAAGGTAAGCATCATCTGATATATTGATATTCCTCTAAATTGTTTCGCACATTCTTACACACTGAACACACAATGACCATATTAGGATGCTTTTAAGACCAAATTAAACAATGTGGTTCATTCCTTGTTCAAATCATTATTTAAACCTCACTGAACATGTTTGAAAAACCCCCAAACTGTATAAAATAAACAAACTAAAACTAGATGAACATTTGTACTCCTGAATCCATTGCCAGGCCTCTAATTGTCTTTTAAAGTCTAAAAAAGCATTATAATTAATTTAGAGAATCAGCAAAACATTTTCATATGCCAAAGATAAGAACTGTGACCAAACAAATTGAAATAAAACCACTTGAGAATGGTTTGACATTTCTACACATTTCTGGATGTACATATGGGGCTTCATGGAGGTGTTAGCGATAAATAAAGTGGGTTTTTTTGGACAGGTTGTTTTTCTAGCACAAGGATTTCTTAAGAAGTCCTGAAACACTCTTATGAAAAAGAGCCACACCAGCCGCCGTCCTCAACTCTCTCTATTATTTAAACTTTTAAATGTGTTTTGATGTTTCAGTGTAATGACGCTCCAGAGGAAGGTCTCCTGCCTCGTCCACTGCCAAGTGCCCTCAAGTTATCTACGGATATGAGTTCTGTGCATGCGTTTATACACATTTGCATAATTAGCACTTTTTGGCTTTGGATTGCAAAAGTTATTGTGCTAATTATTTTGTTTTATATTATTATTATTATAGTTTTTTTTTTGTTATTTATTCTCTTTTTTTTTTTTTTTTATTGATTTTGTCCAGGAAAATAAAAACAAACACAAACAAATGTACGATAATTTTGTTGCGGCAGGTTGAAAATAATCACCACAGGATAAAAAATATATACTTTGGGTTTTCATTCTAATGGCTAGTTATATTAAAACCAAAAATAGCAGTGTTCGATTTGGCCATATATGAAAAAAAAAAAAAAAAAATAAAGAAAACACATATAGTGAAATAAAGTAGAGGTTAATGTTAAATTAAAACACAAAGCATTAGCTTACCCACATGCTTCACAACAAATTAATACACGCTTATACTGTACCATTCACAACACCCTATACACTTAAGTGCTTGCTGAAACCACTCAAAGCATTTTATGCATTTAACACATGCTTAAACACTCACAGTATTTCACCCATTTAACACATGCTTATTTTCACATATAACATGGATTACAATTATTTACTAAACTGGAAAATACTATGTGCTGTAAATCATTAAATAAAATATGATTAATACTAAATTGACATACCCCGTCCTTGCACGTGTACCAAAATATGGTCAAACTCCACACATGCAATCCATATGCATCCTTCAAAAATAACCCATAACAAACACTCAATTTTATTATACAACTCTTC